>NC_069504.1:568348207-568395707 GCF_027579735.1 Bombina bombina
GACACTTAAAAATGTAGCCCAAGATGATTCTTTAACAGAGGGTAATGAGGATAGTCCTTCTTCCTCTCCCCATCGCGCAAGCGATGCCTAGTACCTCTAGCGCATTGGCCCCTATTGCTTTACAACAATTATCAGCAGTGATGGATAATTCCCTTGCAGCATTTTTATCCAAACTACCAGTTTTTCCAAGAAAGCGCGATAGCTCAGTTTTAAATATAGAGGCGGATTTTCTAAGTCGTCAGACTTTTCATCCGGGGGAGTGGGAACTCCACCCGGCGGTTTTTGTTCAGCTGACCCAGCTATGGGGTATTCCAGAATTGGATCTGATGGCGTCCCGTCAGAACACCAAACTTCCCCTTTACGGATCCAGATCAAGGGATCCCAAGGCGGCATTGATAGATGCTTTAATAGCGCCTTGGTCATTCAGTCTAGCTTATGTCTTTCCACCGTTTCCTCTTCTCCCTCGGCTAATAGCCAGAATCAAACAGGAGAAGGCTTCGGTAATCCTGATAGCGCCTGCGTGGCCACGCAGGACTTGGTATGCAGACCTAGTGGACATGTCATCGGTCCCACCAGGGAAACTGCCATTGAGGCAGGACCTTCTAATTCTAATTTCAGAGTTATCTGCTCTGCAGTGTTCTCCTCCTTATCTGGTGTTCCATGCAGATAAGGTGGTTTTGCGTACTAAACCTGGTTTTCTTCCGAAAGTTGTTTCTAACAAAAATATTAACCAGGAGATAGTTGTGCCTTCTTTGTGTCCGAATCCAGTTTCAAAGAAGGAACGTTTGTTGCACAATTTGGATGTAGTTCGTGCTCTAAAATTCTATTTAGATGCTACAAAGGATTTTAGACAAACATCTTCCTTGTTTGTTGTTTATTCTGGTAAAAGAAGAGGTCAAAAAGCAACTTCTACCTCTCTCTCTTTTTGGCTTAAAAGCATCATCAGATTGGCTTACGAGACTGCCGGACGGCAGCCTCCTGAAAGAATCACAGCTCATTCCACTAGGGCTGTGGCTTCCACATGGGCCTTCAAGAACGAGGCTTCTTTTGATCAGATATGTAAGGCAGCGACTTGGTCTTCACTGCACACTTTTACCAAATTTTACAAATTTGATACTTTTGCTTCTTCTGAGGCTATTTTTGGGAGAAAGGTTTTGCAAGCCGTGGTGCCTTCCATCTAGGTGACCTGATTTGCTCCCTCCCATCATCCGTGTCCTAAAGCTTTGGTATTGGTTCCCACAAGTAAGGATGACGCCGTGGACCGGACACACCTATGTTGGAGAAAACAGAATTTATGTTTACCTGATAAATTACTTTCTCCAACGGTGTGTCCGGTCCACGGCCCGCCCTGGTTTTTTAATCAGGTCTGATGATTTATTTTCTCTAACTACAGTCACCACGGTATCATATGATTTCTCCTATGCAAATATTCCTCCTTTACGTCGGTCGAATGACTGGGGAAGGCGGAGCCTAGGAGGGATCATGTGACCAGCTTTGCTGGGCTCTTTGCCATTTCCTGTTGGGGAAGAGAATATCCCACAAGTAAGGATGACGCCGTGGACCAGACACACCGTTGGAGAAAGTAATTTATCAGGTAAACATAAATTCTGTTTTCTCTCATACCCTCACACCAATCTGAAGTGGCCTTGAGGGAGGGTCTGTCAGACGGGGAAATTTCAGATTCAGGTAGAATTCCTCAACAGACTGAACCTGATGTTGTGACATTTAAATTTAAATTAGAACATCTCCGCGCACTGCTTAAAGAGGTGTTAGCTACTCTGGATGATTGTGACAACCTGGTCATTCCAGAAAAATTATGCAAGATGGAGAAGTTCCTAGAGGTTCCGGTGCACCTCGACGCTTTTCCTATACCCAAGCGGGTGGCGGACATAGTAAATAAGGAGTGGGAGAAGCCCGGCATACCCTTTGTTCCCCCTCCTATATTTAAGAAACTTTTTCCTATGGTCGACCCCAGAAAGGACGTATGGCAGACAGTCCCTAAGGTCGAGGGGGCAGTTTCTACTCTAAACAAGCGCACTACTATTCCTATCGAGGACAGTTGTGCTTTTACTGATCCTATGGATAAAAAATTGGAGGGTTTGCTTAAAAAGATTTTTGTACAGCAAGGTTACCTCCTACAACCCATTTTGTGCATTGTTCCTGTCACTACTGCAGCGTGGTTCTGGTTCGACGAGGTAGAGAGACTCCGTATGAGGAGGTTCTGGACAGGGTTCACGCACTTAAGTTGGCGAACTCATTTATTTTAGATGCCGCTTTGCAATTCGCTAAACTAGCGGCGAAAAATTCGGGGTTTGCTATTGTGGCGCGCAGAGCGCTCTGGCTAAAGTCTTGGTCAGCGGATGTATCTTCCAAGACAAAATTACTAAATATTCCCTTCAGGGGTAAAACTCTTTGGACCTGAATTGAAAGAGATTATCTCAGACATCACTGGGGGAAAGGGCCACGCTCTCCCACAAGATAGGCCTTTCAAGGCCAAGAATAAGTCTAATTTTCGTTCCTTTTGCAATTTCAGGAACGGACCGGCTGCCAATTCCTCATCCTCTAAACCAGAGGGTAATGCTTCTCAAACCAAACCAGCCTGGAAGCCGATGCAAGGCTGGAACAAGGGTAAGCAGGCCAAAAAGCCTGCCTCTGCTAATTAAACAGCATGAAGGTGTAGCCCCCGATCCGGGACCGGATCTAGTGGGGGGCAGACTCTCTCTCTTTGCTCAGGCTTGGGCAAGAGATGTTCAGGATCCCTGGGCACTAGAAATAGTTTCTCAGGGTTATCTTCTAGAATTCAAGGAACTTCCCACCAAGGGGAAGGTTTCACATGTCTCACTTATCCTCAAACCAAATAAAGCAACAGGCATTCTTACATTGTGTAAAAGACCTGTTAAAGATGGGAGTAATACACCCTGTTCCAACGGTGGAACAAGGAATGGGATTTTACTCAAATCTGTTTGTAGTTCCCAAAAAAGAGGGAACGTTCAGACCAATTCTGGATTTAAAGATCCTAAACAAATTTCTGAGTACCATCGTTCAAAATGGAAACAATTCGAATGATCCTACCGACAATCCAGGAAGGTCAATTTATGACTACCGTGGATCTAAAGGATGCATATCTACATATTCCTATCCACAAAGAACATCATCAGTTCCTAAGGTTCGCCTTTCTGGACAAACATTACCAGTTCGTGGCTCTCCCATTCGGACTAGCCACGGCTCCAAGGATTTTCACAAAGGTACTCGGGTCCCTTCTAGCGGTCCTGAGACCAAGGGGCATTGCAGTAGTACCTTACTTGGACGACATCCTAATTCAAGCGTTGTCTCTTTCAAAGGCTTACACAGACATCGTTCTGGCCTTTCTCAGATCTCACGGATGGAAGGTGAACGTAGAAAAAAGTTCCCTGTCTCCATCGACAAGAGTTCCTTTCTTGGGAACAATAATAGATTCCTTAGAAATGAGGATTTTCCTGACAGAAGTCAGAAAGTCAAAACTTCTGAACGCTTGTCAGGTTCTTCATTCTATTCCTCGTCCTTCCATAGCTCAGTGCATGGAAGTAGTAGGGTTGATGGTTGCAGCAATGGACATAGTTCCCTTTGCGCGAATTCATCTAAGACCATTACAACTGTGCATGCTGAAACAGTGGAATGGGGACTATACAGACTTGTCTCCAGTGATTCAAGTAGATCAGAAGACCAGGGACTCACTCCGTTGGAGGCTAACTCTGGACCACCTGTCCCAGGGAATGAGCTTCCGCAGACCAGAGTGGGTCATCGTCACGACCGACGCCAGTCTAGTGGGCTGGGGCGCGGTCTGGGAATCCCTGAAAGCTCAGGGACTATGGTCTCGGGAAGAGTCTCGACTTCCGATAAACATTCTGGAATTGAGAGCGATATTCAATGCTCTCAAGGCTTGGCCTCAACTAGCAAAGGCCAGATTCATAAGATTCCAATCAGACAACATGACGACTGTTGCTTATATCAATCATCAGGGAGGAACAAGGAGTTCCCTGGCGATGAAAGAAGTGACCGAAATAATGAATTGGGCGGAGGATCACTCCTGCCACCTATCTGCGATCCACATCCCAGGTGTGGAAAACTGGGAGGCGGATTATCTGAGTCATCAGACTTTCCATCCGGGGGAGTGGGAACTCCACCCGGAGATCTTTGCCCAGTTAACTCAATTATGGGGCATTCCAGATATGGATCTGATGGCGTCTCATCAGAACTTCAAGGTTCCTTGCTACGGGTCCAGATCCAGGGATCCCAAGGCGGCTCTAGTGGATGCACTAGTAGCGCCTTGGACCTTCAACCTAGCCTATGTGTTTCCACCGTTTCCTCTCATTCCCAGGCTGGTAGCCAGGATCAAGCAGGAGAGGGCCTCTGTGATCTTGATAGCTCCTGTGTGGCCACGCAGGACTTGGTATGCAGACCTGGTGAATATGTCATCGGTTCCACCATGGAAGCTACCTTTGAGACAGGATCTTCTTGTACAGGGTCCATTCGAACATCCAAATCTGGTTTCCCTCCAGCTGACGGCTTGGAAATTGAACGCTTGATTCTATCAAAGCGTGGGTTTTCAGATTCTGTGATAGATACTCTAGTTCAAGCCAGAAAACCGGTAACTAGAAAAATTTACTATAAAATATGGAAAAGATATATCTGCTGGTGCGAATCCAAGGGATTCTTATGGAATAAGATCAAAATCCCTAAGATCCTTTCCTTTCTACAAGAGGGTTTGGATAAAGGATTATCAGCGAGTTCTCTAAAGGGACAGATTTCTGCCTTATCTGTCTTATTACACAAACGACTGGCAGCTGTGCCAGATGTTCAAGCATTTGTTCAGGCTCTGGTTAGAATCAAGCCTGCTTACAGACCTTTAACTCCTCCCTGGAGTTTAAATCTAGTTCTTTCAGTTCTTCAAGGGGTTCCGTTTGAACCTCTACATTCCATAGATATTAAGTTATTATCTTGGAAAGTTTTGTTTTTGATGGCTATTTCTCCAACATAGGTGTGTCCGGTCCACGGCGTCATCCTTACTTGTGGGATATTCTCCTCCCCAACAGGAAATGGCAAAGAGCCCAGCAAAGCTGGTCACATGATCCCTCCCAGGCTCCGCCTACCCCAGTCATTCTCTTTGCCGTTGTACAGGCAACATCTCCACGGAGATGGCTTAGAGTTTTTTAGTGTTTAACTGTAGTTTTTATTATTCAATCAAGAGTTTGTTATTTTGAAATAGTGCTGGTATGTACTATTTACTCAGAAACAGAAAAGAGATGAAGATTTCTGTTTGTATGAGGAAAATGATTTTAGCAACCGTAACTAAAATCCATGGCTGTTCCACACAGGACTGTTGAGAGCAATTAACTTCAGTTGGGGGAACAGTGTGCAGTCTCTTGCTGCTTGAGGTATGACACATTCTAACAAGACGATGTAATGCTGGAAGCTGTCATTTTCCCTATGGGATCCGGTAAGCCATGTTTATTACGATCGTAAATAAGGGCTTCACAAGGGCTTATTAAGACTGTAGACTTTTTCTGGGCTAAATCGATTCATTATTAACACATATTTAGCCTTGAGGAATCATTTTATCTGGGTATTTTGATATAATAATATCGGCAGGCACTGTATTAGACACCTTATTCCTTAGGGGCTTTCCCAAAGCATAAGCAGAGCCTCATTTTCGCGCCGGTGTGGCGCACTTGTTTTTGAGAGGCATGGCATGCAGTCGCATGTGAGAGGAGCTCTGATACTTAGAAAAGACTTTCTGAAGGCGTCATTTGGTATCGTATTCCCCTTTGGGCTTGGTTGGGTCTCAGCAAAGCAGATACCAGGGACTGTAAAGGGGTTAAAGTTTAAAACGGCTCTGGTTCCGTTATTTTAAGGGTTAAAGCTTCCAAATTTGGTGTGCAATACTTTTAAGGCTTTAAGACACTGTGGTGAAAATTTGATAAATTTTGAACAATTCCTTCATGTTTTTTCGCAATTGCAGTAATAAAGTGTGTTCAGTTTAAAATTTAAAGTGACAGTAACGGTTTTATTTTAAAACGTTTTTGTACTTTGTTATCAAGTTTATGCCTGTTTAACATGTCTGAACTACCAGATAGACTGTGTTCTGAATGTGGGGAAGCCAGAATTCCTATTCATTTAAATAAATGTGATTTATGTGATAATGACAATGATGCCCAAGATGATTCCTCAAGTGAGGGGAGTAAGCATGGTACTGCATCATTCCCTCCTTCGTCTACACGAGTCTTGCCCACTCAGGAGGCCCCTAGTACATCTAGCGCGCCAATACTCCTTACTATGCAACAATTAACGGCTGTAATGGATAATTCTGTCAAAAACATTTTAGCCAAAATAAACACTTGTCAGCGTAAGCGCGGCTGCTCTGTTTTAGATACTGAAGAGCATGACGACGCTGATATTAATATCTCTGAAGGGCCCCTAACCCAGTCTGATGGGGCCAGGGAGGTTTTGTCTGAGGGAGAAATTACTGATTCAGGGAACATTTCTCAACAGGCTGAACCTGATGTGATTGCATTTAAATTTAAGTTGGAACATCTCCGCATTCTGCTTAAGGAGGTATTATCCACTCTGGATGATTGTGACAAGTTGGTCATCCCAGAGAAACTATGTAAAATGGACAAGTTCCTAGAGGTGCCGGGGCTCCCAGAAGCTTTTCCTATACCCAAGCGGGTGGCGGACATTGTTAATAAAGAATGGGAGAGGCCAGGTATTCCTTTCGTCCCTCCCCCCATATTTAAAAAATTGTTTCCTATGGTCGACCCCAGAAAGGACTTATGGCAGACAGTCCCCAAGGTCGAGGGAGCGGTTTCCACTTTAAACAAACGCACCACTATACCCATAGAGGATAGTTGTGCTTTCAAAGATCCTATGGATAAAAAATTAGAAGGTTTGCTTAAAAAGATGTTTGTTCAGCAGGGTTACCTTCTACAACCAATTTCATGCATTGTCCCTGTCGCTACAGCCGCATGTTTCTGGTTCGATGAGCTGATAAAGGCGGTCGATAGTGATTCTCCTCCTTATGAGGAGATTATGGACAGAATCAATGCTCTCAAATTGGCTAATTCTTTCACCCTCGACGCCACTTTGCAATTGGCTAGGTTAGCGGCTAAGAATTCTGGGTTTGCTATTGTGGCGCGCAGAGCGCTTTGGTTGAAATCTTGGTCGGCTGATGCGTCTTCCAAGAACAAGCTACTTAACATTCCTTTCAAGGGGAAAACGCTGTTTGGCCCTGACTTGAAAGAGATTATCTCTGATATCACTGGGGGTAAGGGCCACGCCCTTCCTCAGGATCGGCCTTTCAAGGCAAAAAATAAACCTAATTTTCGTTCCCTTTCGTAGAAACGGACCAGCCCAAGGTGCTACGTCCTCTAAGCAAGAGGGTAATACTTCTCAAGCCAAGCCAGCTTGGAGACCAATGCAAGGCTGGAACAAAGGAAAGCAGGCCAAGAAACCTGCCGCTGCTACCAAGACTGCATGAAATGTTGGCCCCCGATCCGGGACCGGATCTGGTGGGGGGCAGACTCTCTCTCTTCGCTCAGGCTTGGGCAAGAGATGTTCTGGATCCTTGGGCGCTAGAAATAGTCTCCCAAGGTTATCTTCTGGAATTCAAGGGACTTCCCCCAAGGGGGAGGTTCCACAGGTCTCAGTTGTCTTCAGACCACATAAAAAGACAGGCATTCTTACATTGTGTAGAAGACCTGTTAAAAATGGGAGTGATTCATCCTGTTCCATTAAGAGAACAAGGGATGGGGTTCTACTCCAATCTGTTCATAGTTCCCAAAAAAGAGGGAACGTTCAGGCCAATCTTAGATCTCAAGATCTTAAACAAGTTTCTCAAGGTTCCATCGTTCAAGATGGAAACCATTCGAACTATTCTTCCTTCCATCCAGGAAGGTCAATTCATGACCACGGTGGATTTAAAGGATGCGTATCTACATATTCCTATCCACAAGGAACATCATCGGTTCCTAAGGTTCGCATTCCTGGACAAACATTACCAGTTCGTGGCGCTTCCTTTCGGATTAGCCACTGCTCCAAGGATTTTCACAAAGGTACTAGGGTCCCTTCTAGCTGTGCTAAGACCAAGGGGCATTGCTGTAGTACCTTACTTGGACGACATTTTGATTCAAGCGTCGTCCCTTCCTCAAGCAAAGGCTCACACGGACATCGTCCTGGCCTTTCTCAGATCTCACGGATGGAAAGTGAACGTGGAAAAGAGTTCTCTATCCCCGTCAACAAGGGTTCCTTTCTTGGGAACAATTATAGACTCCTTAGAAATGAGGATTTTTCTAACAGAGGCCAGAAAAACAAAACTTCTAGACTCTTGTCGGATACTTCATTCCGTTCCTCTTCCTTCCATAGCTCAGTGCATGGAAGTGATCGGGTTGATGGTAGCGGCAATGGACATAGTTCCTTTTGCGCGCATTCATCTAAGACCATTACAACTGTGCATGCTCAGTCAGTGGAATGGGGACTATACAGACTTGTCTCCGAAGATACAAGTAAATCAGAGGACCAGAGACTCACTCCGTTGGTGGCTGTCCCTGGACAACCTGTCACAAGGGATGACATTCCGCAGACCAGAGTGGGTCATTGTCACGACCGACGCCAGTCTGATGGGCTGGGGCGCGGTCTGGGGATCCCTGAAAGCTCAGGGTCTTTGGTCTCGGGAAGAATCTCTTCTACCGATAAATATTCTGGAACTGAGAGCGATATTCAATGCTCTCAAGGCTTGGCCTCAGCTAGCGAGGGCCAAGTTCATACGGTTTCAATCAGACAACATGACAACTGTTGCGTACATCAACCATCAGGGGGGAACAAGGAGTTCCCTAGCGATGGAAGAAGTGACCAAAATCATTCTATGGGCGGAGTCTCACTCCTGCCACCTGTCTGCTATCCACATCCCAGGAGTGGAAAATTGGGAAGCGGATTTTCTGAGTCGTCAGACATTGCATCCGGGGGAGTGGGAACTCCATCCGGAAATCTTTGCCCAAGTCACTCAGCTGTGGGGCATTCCAGACATGGATCTGATGGCCTCTCGTCAGAACTTCAAAGTTCCTTGCTACGGGTCCAGATCCAGGGATCCCAAGGCGGCTCTAGTGGATACACTAGTAGCACCTTGGACCTTCAAACTAGCTTATGTGTTCCCGCCCTTTCCTCTCATCCCCAGGCTGGTAGCCAGGATCAATCAGGAGAGGGCGTCGGTGATCTTGATAGCTCCTGCGTGGCCACGCAGGACTTGGTATGCAGATCTGGTGAATATGTCATCGGCTCCACCTTGGAAGCTACCTTTGAGACGAGACCTTCTTGTTCAGGGTCCGTTCGAACATCCGAATCTGGTTTCACTCCAGCTGACTGCTTGGAGATTGAACGCTTGATTTTATCGAAGCGAGGGTTCTCAGATTCTGTTATCGATACTCTTGTTCAGGCCAGAAAGCCTGTAACTAGAAAGATTTACCACAAAATTTGGAAAAAATATATCTGTTGGTGTGAATCTAAAGGATTCCCTTGGGACAAGGTTAAGATTCCTAGGATCCTATCCTTCCTTCAAGAAGGATTGGAAAAAGGATTATCTGCAAGTTCCCTGAAGGGACAGATTTCTGCCTTGTCGGTGTTACTTCACAAAAAACTGGCTGCTGTGCCAGATGTTCAAGCTTTTGTTCAGGCTCTGGTTAGAATTAAGCCTGTTTACAAACCTTTGACTCCTCCTTGGAGTCTCAATTTAGTTCTTTCAGTTCTTCAGGGGGTTCCGTTTGAACCCTTGCATTCCGTTGATATTAAATTATTATCTTGGAAAGTTTTGTTTTTAGTTGCAATTTCTTCTGCCAGAAGAGTTTCAGAATTATATGCTCTGCAGTGTTCTCCTCCTTATCTGGTGTTCCATGCAGATAAGGTGGTTTTACGTACTAAACCTGGTTTTCTTCCAAAAGTTGTTTCTAACAAAAACATTAACCAGGAGATTATCGTACCTTCTCTGTGTCCGAAACCAGTTTCAAAGAAGGAACGTTTGTTGCACAATTTGGATGTTGTTCGCGCTCTAAAATTCTATTTAGATGCTACAAAGGATTTTAGACAAACATCTTCCTTGTTTGTTGTTTATTCCGGTAAAAGGAGAGGTCAAAAAGCAACTTCTACCTCTCTCTCTTTTTGGATTAAAAGCATCATCAGATTGGCTTACGAGACTGCCGGACGGCAGCCTCTCGAAAGAATCACAGCTCATTCCACTAGGGCTGTGGCTTCCACATGGGCCTTCAAGAACGAGGCTTCTGTTGATCAGATATGTAGGGCAGCGACTTGGTCTTCACTGCACACTTTTACCAAATTTTACAAGTTTGATACTTTTGCTTCTTCTGAGGCTATTTTTGGGAGAAAGGTTTTGCAAGCCGTGGTGCCTTCCATTTAGGTGACCTGATTTGCTCCCTCCCTTCATCCGTGTCCTAAAGCTTTGGTATTGGTTCCCACAAGTAAGGATGACGCCGTGGACCGGACACACCTATGTTGGAGAAAACAGAATTTATGTTTACCTGATAAATTACTTTCTCCAACGGTGTGTCCGGTCCACGGCCCGCCCTGGTTTTTTAATCAGGTCTGATAATTTATTTTCTTTAACTACAGTCACCACGGTACCATATGGTTTCTCCTATGCAAATATTCCTCCTTAACGTCGGTCGAATGACTGGGGTAGGCGGAGCCTGGGAGGGATCATGTGACCAGCTTTGCTGGGCTCTTTGCCATTTCCTGTTGGGGAGGAGAATATCCCACAAGTAAGGATGACGCCGTGGACCGGACACACCGTTGGAGAAAGTAATTTATCAGGTAAACATAAATTCTGTTTTCTTCTGCTAGAAGAGTTTCTGAGTTATCTGCTCTGCAGTGTTCTCCGCCCTATCTGGTGTTCCATGCAGATAAGGTTGTTTTGCGTACTAAGCCTGGTTTTCTTCCAAAGGTGGTTTCTAACAAGAATATTAACCAGGAGATAGTTGTACCTTCTTTGTGTCCGAATCCAGTTTCAAAGAAGGAACGTTTGTTACACAATTTAGACGTAGTTCGTGCTCTAAAATTCTATTTAGAAGCTACAAAAGAGTTCAGACAAACTTCTTCTCTGTTTGTCGTCTATTCTGGTAAAAGGAGAGGTCAAAAAGCGACTTCTACCTCCCTTTCCTTTTGGCTTAAAAGCATCATCCGATTGGCTTACGAGACTGCCGGACGGCAGCCTCCAGAAAGAATCACAGCTCACTCCACTAGGGCTGTGGCTTCCACATGGGCCTTCAAGAACGAGGCTTCTGTTGATCAGATATGTAAGGCAGCGACTTGGTCTTCTCTGCACACTTTTGCCAAATTTTACAAATTTGATACTTTTGCTTCTTCGGAGGCTGTTTTTGGGAGAAAGGTTTTGTAAGCCGTGGTGCCTTCCATTTAGGTAACCTGTTTTGCTCCCTCCCTTCATCCGTGTCCTAAAGCTTTGGTATTGGTTTCCCACAAGTAAGGATGACGCCGTGGACCGGACACACCAATGTTGGAGAAAACAGAATTTATGTTTACCTGATAAATTACTTTCTCCAACGGTGTGTCCAGTCCACGGCCCGCCCTGGTTTTTTAATCAGGTTTGATTAATTATTTTTTCTAACTACAGTCACCACGGCACCCTATAGTTTCTCCTGTTTTTTTTTTTTCCTCCTGTCCGTCGGTCGAATGACTGGGGTGGGCGGAGCCTAGGAGGGACTATATGGCCAGCTTTTGCTGGGACTCTTTGCCATTTCCTGTTGGGGAAGAGATATTTCCCACAAGTAAGGATGACGCCGTGGACCGGACACACCGTTGGAGAAAGTAATTTATCAGGTAAACATAAATTCTGTTTTTCTCCTAACCGTCGGTCGAATCACTGGGGGGGCGGAGCCTGAGGGGAGCTATATGGACAGCTTTGCTGTGTGCTCTCTTTGCCACTTCCTGTAGGGATTGAGAATATCCCACAAGTAAGGATGAAGCCGTGGACTGGATACACCGTAAGAGAAAGTCATTTATCAGGTAAGCATAAATTCTGTTTTCTGTGAAACTGTCCAGACTACTGCTAACAGCTCCTAAGCAATCAGTGTTGACGAGTTTCACTGCCTGCTTTCTCTCACTCAAATCCATGTCAGGAGCGCTGCTATAAGACTGTCACACTTGAGAAGCTGTGTTTTGTTCCACAGCATGGATCCTGGAGGTAAGATTGTTTCAATTTTTACACATGAAACGCTATGTCAGGGTCACAGTGTGGCTCCTTTATACCTCAATAGGATCCAGGGTTAATATCCTCTGAAGGGGGTTTATTGAACGATTGGGGTTAATCAGTGTATTAATTATTTACATGCTGCTTTGCGTGATTTTTTCTGGGCTGATAGACTGTGTTTTTGGCTGGAACAAACAGGTTTCACTTTTAAGTTTCACTTTCGTTTTTGAAAGTGTTGCACATCTCCTATTTGCTGTACTTGTAATACCAAGGGAAGTACTGTCTTGCACTCCATGTGACGGGTGTGGTCTATGTTCATTTCCTCCATTCTGGCTGAGACTTGAACCTGAGGAGAGTGTTTCCTCTGTTAACTGGCTGGGTCTAGGAGGTGGTGAGTGCCCTAGCCATTGGGAGTATAAAGGTGCAGTTTTCTGTTATAAAAACTTTTTTTTTTGTCCTTCTGTGGGTATAACCTGATCTATGGAGGACTCTGACATGTTATGGTACTCCTTGTGTACTAAAGGTAGACAAGCCTGCTAAGACTCTTAGTCCCTCTGAGCTGTCTACCTCTCGGGACTCGGCGTCCCGTGAGATTACTACCCTTGCTACATTATCCACTCCACATGCAGTTTCCCGTAGCACATCTAATCCTCGCCATAGAGGTGGGCTTCTTCCTGCGGACTTTGCTGCGCAGTTACAAACGGCGGTTTCTGCAGCCCTCAGTGCATTACCTCGCTCTAACAAACGCAAGAGAAAGGTTAAACATAGCTCTCCTGCCCCGGAGTCATCTAAATATTTATCGGATTTAGCTATTATGTCCCAGTATACCGATGATGAGTTAACCTCTGTAGCTTCAGAGGGTGAACTTCCTGGGTCGGAGTCCTTAGCGTCTAAGCCTCCTGCTGCAGAGGAATCGTCCTTTAGATTCAAAATTGAGAGTTTGTGTTTTTAAGTTAGAGGTTCCAGAGGTCGCGCTGCCTGAAGAACCTATGATACCTAAATTAGACAGAGTTTACGAAGACAGGAAAGTTCCCTTGGCTTTTCCTGTGTTGGTTAAAATGGCGAACATTATTAAGAACGAAAGAATTGTATCTTCCTTTTCCCCCTTGTCTACTTTTAAAAGTTGTTCCCGGACTCGCAACTGGATTTGTGGGGCTCCATTCCTAAGGTGGATGGTGCTATATCTACGCTTGCTAAACATACTACTATACCTCTTGAGGATAGTTCTTCGTTCAGAGAGGCGATGGATAAGAAAATTGAAACCTTTCTGAGAAAGATGTTTCAACATACAGGATTTTTGTTTCAACCTGCGGCTGCAGTTGCCGGAGCGGCTACCTACTGGTGCGACTCTTTGTCGGAACTCATTGAGGTGGAGTCTCCCCTCGAGGATATTCAAGACAAAATTAAAGCTCTGAGAATTTATCTTTGATGTGAACATGCAAATTATTCGCCTAAATGCAAAGGCCACTGGCTTTGCGATCCTAGCCCGCTGGGCACTCTGGTTGAAGTCTTGGTCTGCGGATATGACTTCCAAGTCCAGACTCCTTTCTCTTCCCTTCAAGGGAAAGATTTTATTTGGTCCAGGCCTGGACTCCATTATTTCTATGGTTACTGGAGGCAAGGGTGCCTTCCTACTGCAAGATAAGGAGTCTAAGGGACGACAATCTTCTAATTTTGGTTCCTTTCGTTCTGACAAATCCCAACGACAACAATCCTCCTCCAAGCCCGAGCAACCAAAGAGTATTTGGATGCCGGCTTAGTCCTGGAATAAGTCCAAGCAGAATGAGAAGCCCGCCAAAAACAAATCAGAATGAAGGGGCAGCCCCCGATCCTGGATCGGATCGTGTAGGGGCAGACTGTTTTTTTTTTTTTTTTTTTTCAAGGACGTACAGAATCCTTGGGTCCTGGAGGTGGTATGTCAGGGATACAAGAAAGGCTTTAAATCTCATTCGCTAAGGGGCAGATTCCTTCTTTTAAATCTGTCTACCAGACCAGAAAAGAGGGATGCCTTTGTAGGGGTGCATTCCGGATCTATCCTCCTTATGAGTTGTCCCGGTGCCTAACGAAGAAAGAGGTTTGGGATTTTATTCAAACCTTTTCGTGGTCCCAAAGAAGGAGGGAACTTTCCGCCCAATTCTGGATCTTAAACAAATGTTTGTGTCCCTTCCTTCAAGATGGAGACTAAGGTCCATCCTTCCTTTAATTCAGGAAGGCCACTTTATGACCACTATAGATCTGAAGGACGCTTACCTTCATGTTCCAATCCACAGGGAACACTTTCAGTTCTTGAGGTTTGAATTACTGAAAAAGAACTTCCAGTTCATTGCCTTCCATTTGGCCTAGCTACTGCTCCAAGAATCTTTATGAAGGTTTGGGGGCTCTTCTAGCCGTTGCCAGAACTCAGGGTATTGCAGTAGCCCCATACTTTGACGATATTCTGTTGCAAGCACCATCCTTTTGTCTTGCGGAAGAAGAGTCCATTCTCAGTCTTCTTCCATCACATGGATGGAAGATAAACTTGGAAAAGAGTTCTCTTATCCCAAGTACCAGGGTGGAATTCCTGGGTGCTGTAATAAACTCCATATCCATGAGGATATTTCTAACAGACCAGAGACATTGCAAGCTAACTTTGGCATGTCTTGCCCACCAGACCTCATTGAGTCCCTCTGTTTCTCAGTGTCTGGAGGTGATTAGTCTCATGGTGTCCTGTATGGACATCATTCCTTTTGCCAGGTTCCGTGTCAGACCTTTACAACTGTGCATGTTGAGGCAGTGGAATGGCGATCATTTAGATCTGTCTCAACAGATTGTATTAGACAGCCAGTCGAGAGATACGCTCTCTTGATAGCTCTGTCCAGGTCATCTGTCCCGAGGGACATGCTTCTTAAGACCATCCTGGGAGATTGTGACTACGGACGCAAGCCTATCCGGATAGTGAGCTGTTTGGGGTGCCAGGAAGGCACAGGGGTTGTGGACTCGAGGAGTCCTTCCTCCCGATCAATATTTTGGAACTATGGGCAATCTTCAAGGCCTTTTAGTCTTGGCCACTTCTGGGTTCGTCCCAGTTTATCAGATTCCAATCAGACAATATAACCTCTGTGGCTTACATCAACCATCAGGGGGAAACGAGAAGTTCCTTGGCGATGAAGGAAGTATCTCAGATTCTGGAGTGGGTGGAGGCCCACAGCTGTTTTCTTTCAGCGATCCACATTCCGGGTGTGGACAAATGGGAGGCGGATTTTCTCAGCAGGCAATCCTTCCATTCAGGGGAATGATCTCTCCATCCCGAGGTGTTTGCAGAGATATGCAGCAAGTGGGGGATGCCGGAGATAGATCTCATGGCGTCCCGTCTCAATACCAAGCTACCCAGCTACGGGTTGAGGGATCCCCAAGCGGATCTAAAAGATGCACTAGCAGTACCCTGGAGGTTCAAACTTGTATATCTTTTTCCTCCATTACCGCTTCTTCCTCAAGTGGTGGCCCACATCAAGCAGGAGCAGGTATCAGTAATCCTGATTGCTCCATCGTGGCCGCGAAGGACGTGGTTCGGGGATCTAGTGGGGATGTCCTCATCTCCTCCGTGGAAGTTACCTTGTCACTGAGACCTGCTTATACAAGGTCCATTTGTTCATCAAAATCTAGATTCTCTGAGGCTAACTGCGTGGAGATTGAATGCTTAGTCTTAGCCAAGAGAGGTTTCTCTGAGAGTATCATTGATACTCTTATTCAAGCTCGTAAACCAGTTACTTGGCGTATATACCACAAGGCGTGGAGGACCTACTTATTCTGGTGTGAAGAGCGTGGTTTTTCCTGGCACAGAGTTAAGGTTGCCAGGATCTTATATTTTCTCCAGGATGGGCTGGAGAAGGGCCTTTCTGATAGTTCCCTGAGGATACAGATTTCAGCTCTGTCGGTTTTATTGCACAAGAGACTGGCTGAGCTTCCAGACGTGCAGTCCTTTGTTAAGGCTCTGATTAGGATCAGACCTGTGTTTAGATCTGGGGCTCCTCCTTGGAGCCTAAATCTTGTTGTTCTGGTTTTGCAACAGGTTCCGTTTGAGCCTCTGAACTTAGTTGACATTAAATTATCTTGGACGGTTCTCTTTTTATTGGCTATTACGCACAGTTTCTGAGATCTCTTCTTTGCAATGTTAGCCCCCTTATCTGATTTTAAGGCAGTTTTACGTACTAAATTAGGTTTTCTTCCTAAGGTTGTCAGATCGCAACATCAATCAGGAGATTTTTGATTCCTTCCTTGTGTCCTAATCCTTCATCGAAGGAACGCTTACTTCACAATTTGGATGTGGTTCACAACTTGAAGTTCTATCTTGAGGCTACTAAGGAGTTTGGACAATCTTCCTCTGTTTGTTGTCTATTCAGGGAATCGTAAGGGGCAGAAGGCTACTTCGACTTCCCTATCTTTTTGGTTAAGCAGTGTCATCCGCTTAGCTTATGAGACAGCGGGACATCGTCCTCCTGAGAGGATAACGGCTCATTCCACTAGAGCAGTGGCTTCCTCTTGGGCCTTTAAGAACGAGGCCTCTATGGATCAGATTTGTAAGGTGGCTTCCTGGTCGTCTTCAAATACTTTTTCAAAATTTTACAAGTTTGATGTTTTTGCTTTGGCTGAAGCAGCTTTCGGGAGAAAAGTTTTTTGCAGGCTGTGGTGCCCTCAGAATAGGGTTCACCTCTTCCTTTTTGTTTTCTCCCTTTATTTAGTGACCTCTGGAGCTTGGGTATAGTTTTCCCAACAGTAAGGAATGCAGCCGTGGTCTCTCACTATCTTAGGAAGGAAAACATAATTTATGCTTACCAGATAAATTCCTTTCCTTCTGGATAGGGAGAGTCCACGGCCCCTGCACTTTTTTTCTTGTCTAAGGGCAGCCCCATATTATTTATCTTATTCTTCTGGCACCATTTATACCCTGATGTTTCTCCTACTTTTCCTTGTTCCCTCAGCAGAATGTCTGGGGTAATAAGGAAGTGGGAGGGTTATTTAAGCCTTTGGCTGGGTTGTGTCTGCCTCCTGCTGGTGGCCAGGTGTTGTATTTCCCAACAGTAAGGAATGAAGCCGTGGACTCTCCCTATCCAGAAGGAAAGGAATGTATCTGGTAAGCATAAATTGTTTTATGCAATCTCCTTTCATGGTGGTGAGAGTCCACAAGAACACGTCCTTTGTTTTTCTAAAAAAAAAATTCTTGCGCACATCTTTTTTGCTGCTCCTTTTTATTTTGTTATTTATTGTCCTACCTCATTTTGCTTGCCGATACGTCACTGAGGTTTTGGGGTTTGGGAATCTTTGCCTCTTAGTGGTTGGGAAGAGAAATAAATAGCGGGCTCTCACCACCATGAAAGAAATTAATTTAACAGGTAAGAAGAAATTGTTTTTCATCTGTGTTCGGACATTTTTAGTTTGTCTCTAGGTCCATTTTCCCATCGGGTGATTGAATGGTTAGTTCTCAGGCATAGAGGTTTCTCTGATTCTGTTGTTGAGACTTTGATACAGGCCTGTGACTACGAAGATTTATCATTAGGTTTAAAAGACCTTTTTTTCTGGTGTTTAGATCATGTTTCTTTCTTAGCATTCTTTTAGAATTCCTTGGATTTTGATATTTTCTGAACGATGGTTTAGATAAGGGTTTATCTGCCAGCTATTTGAAAAGTCATTTTTATTCCACCAGAAGATTGTTAATCTTTAAGACATTCATGATTTTGTTCAATCTTTGGCTAGAATTTAACATGTTCTTAAAGGGACACTGAACCCATATTCTTTCTTTCTTTCATGTAATTAGCAAGAGTCCATGAGCTAGTGACGTATGGGATATACATTCCTACCAGGAGGGGCAAAGTTTCCCAAACCTCAAAATGCCTATAAATACACTCCTCACCACACCCACAATTCAGTTTTACAAACTTTGCCTCCTATGGAGGTGGTGAAGTAAGTTTGGAGCCCGGTTTTCCTCTCAGCGTGCAGTGAATGTCAGAGGGATGTGAGGAGAGTATTGCCTATTTGAATGCAGTGATCTCCTTCTACGGGGTCTATTTCATAGGTTCTCTGTTATCGGTCGTAGAGATTCATCTCTTACCTCCCTTTTCAGATCGACGATATACTCTTATTTATATACCATTACCTCTGCTGATTTTCGTTTCAGTACTGGTTTGGCTTTCTACAAACATGTAGATGAGTGTCCTGGGGTAAGTAAATCTTATTTTCTGTGACACTCTAAGCTATGGTTGGGCACTTTATTTATAAAGTTCTAAATATATGTATTCAAACATTTATTTGCCTTGACTCAGAATGTTCAACATTCCTTATTTTCAGACAGTCAGTTTCATATTTGGGATAATGCGTTTGAATCATTCATTTTTTCTTACCTTAAAAATTTGACTTTTTCTCCCTGTGGGCTGTTAGGCTCGCGGGGGCTGAAAATGCTTCATTTTATTGCGTCATTCTTGGCGCGGACTTTTTTGGCGCAAAAAATCTTTTCTGTTTCCGGCGTCATACGTGTCGCCGGAAGTTGCGTCATTTTTTGACGTCCTTTTGCGCCAAAAATGTCGGTGTTCCGGATGTGGCGTCATTTTTGGCGCCAAAAAGCATTTAGGCGCCAAACAATGTGGGCGTATTATTTGGCGCCAAAAAATATGGGCGTCGCTTTTGTCTCCACATTATTTCAGTCTCATTTTTTCTTTGCTTCTGGTTACTAGAAGCTTGTTTATTGGCATTTTTCCCATTCCTGAAACTGTCATTTAAGGAATTTGATCAATTTTGCTTTATATGTTGTTTTTTCTCTTACATATTGCAAGATGTCTCACGTTGCATCTGAGTCAGAAGATACTTCAGGAAAATCGCTGTCTAGTGCTGGAACTACCAAAGCTAAGTGTATCTGCTGTAAACTTTTGGTAGGTATTCCTCCGGCTGTTGTTTGTATTAATTGTCATGACAAACTTGTTAAAGCAGATAATATTTCCTTTAGTAATGTACCATTGCCTGTTGCAGTTCCCTCAACATCTAAGGTGCAGAATGTTCCTGATAACATAAGAGATTTTGTTTCTGAATCCATCAAGAAGGCTATGTCTGTTATTTCTCCTTCTAGTAAACATAAAAAATATTTTAAAACTTCTCTCTCTACAGATGAATTTTTAAATGAACATCATCATTCTGATTCTGATGACTCTTCTGGTTCAGAGGATTCTGTCTCAGAGATTGATGCTGATAAATCTTCATATTTATTTAAAATGGAATTTATTCGTTCTTTACTTAAAGAAGTACTAATTGCTTTAGAAATAGAGGATTCTGGTCCTCTTGATACTAATTCTAAACGTTTAGATAAGGTGTTTAAATCTCCTGTGGTTATTCCAGAAGTTTTTCCTGTTCCTAATGCTATTTCTGAAGTAATTTCCAGAGAATGGGATAAATTGGGTAATTCATTTACTCCTTCTAAACGTTTTAAGCAATTATATCCTGTGCCGTCTGACAGATTAGAATTTTGGGACAAAATCCCTAAAGTTGATGGGGCTATTTCTACCCTTGCTAAACGTACTACTATTCCTACGTCAGATGGTACTTCGTTTAAAGATCCTTTAGATAGGAAAATTGAATCCTTTCTAAGAAAAGCTTATCTGTGTTCAGGTAATCTTCTTAGACCTGCTATATCTTTTGCTGATGTTGCTGCAGCTTCAACTTTTTGGTTGGAGACTTTAGCACAACAAGTAACAGATCATGATTCTCATAATATTATTATTCTTCTTCAGCATGCTAATAATTTTATCTGTGATGCCATTTTTGATATTATCAGAGTTGATGTCAGGTTTATGTCTCTAGCTATTTTAGCTAGAAGAGCTTTATGGCTTAAAACTTGGAATGCTGATATGGCTTCTAAATCAACTCTACTTTCCATTTCTTTCCAGGGTAACAAATTATTTGGTTCTCAGTTGGATTCCATTATCTCAACTGTTACTGGTGGGAAAGGAACTTTTTTACCACAGGATAAAAAATCTAAGGGTAAAAACAGGGCTAATAATCGTTTTCGTTCCTTTCGTTTCAACAAAGAACAAAAGCCTGATCCTTCATCCTCAGGAGCAGTTTCAGTTTGGAAACCATCTCCAGTCTGGAATAAATCCAAGCCTTCTAGAAAGGCAAAGCCTGCTTCTAAGTCCACATGAAGGTGCGGCCCTCATTCCAGCTCAGCTGGTAGGGGGCAGGTTACGTTTTTTCAAAGAAATTTGGATCAATTCTGTTCACAATCTTTGGATTCAGAACATTGTTTCAGAAGGGTACAGAATTGGTTTCAAGATGAGACCTCCTGCAAAGAGATTTTTTCTTTCCCGTGTCCCAGTAAATCCAGTGAAAGCTCAAGCATTTCTGAATTGTGTTTCAGATCTAGAGTTGGCTGGAGTAATTATGCCAGTTCCAGTTCTGGAACAAGGGATGGGGTTTTATTCAAATCTTTTCATTGTACCAAAGAAGGAGAATTCCTTCAGAACAGTTCTGGATCTAAAAATATTGAATCGTTATGTAAGGATACCAACGTTCAAAATGGTAACTGTAAGGACTATCTTGCCTTTTGTTCAGCAAGGGCATTATATGTCCACAATAGATTTACAGGATGCTTATCTGCATATTCCGATTCATCCAGATCATTATCAGTTCCTGAGATTCTCTTTTCTGGACAAGCATTACCAGTTTGTGGCTCTGCCGTTTGGCCTAGCTACAGCTCCAAGAATTTTTACAAAGGTTCTCGGTGCCCTTCTGTCTGTAATCAGAGAACAGGGTATTGTGGTATTTCCTTATTTGGACGATATCTTGGTACTTGCTCAGTCTTTACATTTAGCAGAATCTCATACAAATCGACTTGTGTTGTTTCTTCAAGATCATGGTTGGAGGATCAATTTACCAAAAAGTTCATTGATTCCTCAGACAAGGGTAACTTTTCTGGGTTTCCAGATAGATTCAGTGTCCATGACTCTGTCTTTGACAGACAAGAGACGTCTAAAATTGATTTCAGCTTGTCGAAACCTTCAGTCACAATCATTCCCTTCGTTAGCCTTATGCATGGAAATTCTAGGTCTTATGACTGCTGCATCGGACGCGATCCCCTTTGCTCGTTTTCACATGCGACCTCTTCAGCTCTGTATGCTGAATCAATGGTGCAGGGATTACACAAAGATATCTCAATTAATATCTTTAAAACCGATTGTACGACACTCTCTAACGTGGTGGACAGATCACCATTGTGTAATTCAGGGGGCTTCTTTTGTGCTTCCGACCTGGACTGTAATTTCAACAGATGCAAGTCTCACAGGTTGGGGAGCTGTGTGGGGATCTCTGACGGCACAAGGAGTTTGGGAATCTCAGGAGGTGAGATTACCGATCAATATTTTGGAATTTTCAGAGCTCTTCAGTCTTGGCCTCTTCTGAAGAGAGAATCGTTCATTTGTTTTCAGACAGACAATGTCACAACTGTGGCATACATCAATCATCAAGGAGGGACTCACAGTCCTCTGGCTATGAAAGAAGTATCTCGAATTCTGGTTTGGGCGGAATCCAGCTCCTGTCTAATCTCTGCGGTTCATATCCCAGGTATAGACAATTGGGAAGCGGATTATCTCAGTCGCCAAACGTTGCATCCGGGCGAATGGTCTCTTCACCCAGAGGTATTTCTTCAGATTGTTCAAATATGGGAGCTTCCAGAAATAGATCTGATGGCGTCTCATCTAAACAAGAAACTTCCCAGGTATCTGTCCAGATCCCGGGATCCTCAGGCGGAAGCAGTGGATGCATTATCACTTCCTTGGAAGTATCATCCTGCTTATATCTTTCCGCCTCTAGTTCTTCTTCCAAGAGTAATCTCCAAGATTCTGAAGGAATGCTCGTTTGTTCTGCTGGTAGCTCCGGCATGGCCTCACAGGTTTTGGTATGCGGATCTTGTCCGGATGGCCTCTTGCCATCCGTGGACTCTTCCTCTACGACCAGACCTTCTGTCGCAAGGTCCTTTTTTCCATCAGGATCTTAAATCCTTAAATTTAAAGGTATGGAGATTGAACGCTTGATTCTTAGTCAAAGAGGTTTCTCTGACTCTGTGATTAATACTATGATACAGGCTCGTAAATCTGTATCCAGAGAGATATATTATAGAGTCTGGAAGACTTATATTTCTTGGTGTCTTTCTCATCATTTTTCTTGGCATTCTTTTAGAATTCCAAGAATTTTACAGTTTCTTCAGGATGGTTTAGATAAAGGTTTGTCCGCAAGTTCCTTGAAAGGACAAATCTCTGCTCTTTCTGTTCTTTTTCACAGAAAGATTGCTAATCTTCCTGATATTCATTGTTTTGTACAAGCTTTGGTTCGTATAAAACCTGTCATTAAGTCAATTTCTCCTCCTTGGAGTTTGAATTTGGTTCTAGGGGCTCTTCAAGCTCCTCCGTTTGAACCTATGCATTCATTGGACATTAAATTACTTTCTTGGAAAGTTTTGTTCCTTTTGGCAATCTCTTCTGCCAGAAGAGTTTCTGAATTATCTGCTCTTTCTTGTGAGTCTCCTTTTCTGATTTTTCATCAGGATAAGGCAGTGTTGCGAACTTCTTTTGAATTTTTACCTAAAGTTGTGAATTCCAACAACATTAGTAGAGAAATTGTGGTTCCTTCATTATGTCCTAATCCTAAGAATTCTAAGGAGAAATCGTTACATTCTTTGGATGTTGTTAGAGCTTTGAAATATTATGTTGAAGCTACTAAGTCTTTCCGAAAGACTTCTAGTTTATTTGTTATCTTTTCCGGTTCTAGAAAAGGCCAGAAAGCTTCTGCCATTTCTTTGGCATCTTGGTTGAAATCTTTAATTCATCTTGCCTATGTTGAGTCGGGTAAAACTCCGCCTCAAAGGATTACAGCTCATTCTACTAGGTCAGTTTCTACTTCCTGGGCGTTTAGGAATGAAGCTTCGATTGATCAGATTTGCAAAGCAGCAACTTGGTCCTCTTTGCATACTTTTACTAAATTCTACCATTTTGATGTATTTTCTTCTTCTGAAGCAGTTTTTGGTAGAAAAGTACTTCAGGCAGCGGTTTCAGTTTGAATCTTCTGCTTATGTTTTTCATTAAACTTTATTTTGGGTGTGGATTATTTTCAGCAGGAATTGGCTGTCTTTATTTTATCCCTCCCTCTCTAGTGACTCTTGCGTGGAAAGATCCACATCTTGGGTAATCATTATCCCATACGTCACTAGCTCATGGACTCTTGCTAATTACATGAAAGAAAACATAATTTATGTAAGAACTTACCTGATAAATTAATTTCTTTCATATTAGCAAGAGTCCATGAGGCCCACCCTTTTTTTGTGGTGGTTATGATTTTTGTATAAAGCACGATTATTCCAATTCCTTATTTTATATGCTTTCGCACTTTTTTATCACCCCACTTCTTGGCTATTCGTTAAACTGAATTGTGGGTGTGGTGAGGGGTGTATTTATAGGCATTTTGAGGTTTGGGAAACTTTGCCCCTCCTGGTAGGAATGTATATCCCATACGTCACTAGCTCATGGACTCTTGCTAATATGAAAGAAATGAATTTATCAGGTAAGTTCTTACATAAATTATGTTTTCTTGTTTCAGATAGAGCATGCAATTTTAAGCCACTTTCTAATTTACGCCTATTAAATACTGAACCAAAAAAGAAACTTAGATGCCTTCTTTTTCAAATATAGATAGGAAGAGAACGAAGAAAAATTGATAATAGGAGTAAATTAGAAAGTTGCTTAAAATTGCATGCTCTATCTGAATCACAAAAGGAAAAAAATGGGTTCAGTGTCCTTTTAAAGCCAATTTCTCTTCTTAGGTTTTGTTTTCTTTTGGCAATCTCTTCTGCTGGAAGAGTCTGAGTTCTCTGCTCTCTCATGGGATTCTCTTTATTTTTATATTTCTTCAGGAGATTTTTGTTCTCTATATTTTACTTTTTTCTTAGGATTTCACACAAACTTCTATTTTGTTTGTTCCCTTTCCAGGCCATTTGTTTGTCTTCTTGGTCTAATTTTTGATCAGTTAAGCTTACTTGGAAGTGGGACAGCCTCCTCCATTCTACGAGATCAGTTTTCACTTCTTGGGGTTTTTTAGAATGTGGCTTTTGTTGTTAAATTTTGCAAAGTAGCTTTTTGGCCTTTATTGGATACTTTTAGTAATTTTCTATCATTTTGATGTTTTTTGTTTTTTTCTAAGGCAACTTTTAGTTCTTCAGGCAGTTGTCTCTGGATAATTTTGTTTTTGCCTGTTGGTCTTTTTAATGGCCTATTACCCTGTTTATTCTTTGGGTTCTATTTGGGTTGTGGATTTTATTTCTCTATGGAAAAAAAATGTTTTTATCCCGTCCTTGTTTCTCATTACTTGTGGACTCCACAGCTTGAGTATTAGTTCCCAGGTGTAATGACTCGAGGACTCCAACAACCTGTATGAAAGAAAACATAATTTATGCTCACCTGATGAATTCATTTCTTTAATTGACTCCACCTTGTTTAGTTTTGTTGTTTTAGTTTTAGGACAATTTTTTTTTTTTTTTGCTCCTATTATTTTGCTCTTATTTCTTTTTCTACCTCTTTTGTTGGTTATACGTAAGACTGATTTGCTAGTGAGGTGGGAGGCGTTTTAGGCTTGGGGATTGTGACTCTCACCACAATGAAAGAGAAATTTATCAGGTAAGCATAAATTATGCTTTTGGATCCCCGCTCAATTTACAGGGTTCTCCAGAGCCAGCCTGACCTCAAGCAGAAATATTTTCTTTGGTAGTTGATATAATTCATTGTTGTGACATTATCTCATTGGAATAAAAGTGGAACTCGGTCTCCTGGCGATGGAGTAAGTGTTTTCATATTGTCAGATGGGTAGAATGTAATGATTGCAGGATTTCTGCTATCCAGATCCCAGGTGTGAATAATTGGGAGGCAGACTTTCTCAATCACTAGTTTCTTCATACATGGGAGTGGTCTCTAAACCAGGGTATTTTTTACTAGATATCGCCTGAATCACACACTATTCTAGTAATGTGTTAAGCCTCAGCATGTTCAAGCAGATCTAATAGATGCTCCAGTTGCTCCCTGGTTGTTCAAACAGATATACATCCAGCCTCTGCCTGTGTTGCTATCCTGGGTGATAGCCAGAATCAAATAAGAACAAGCTTCAGCCTCAGGTTAGCTGATCTAATTCATATGTATTTGGGCCCTCCATGGTGGCTTCCTCTCAAAAGGGATCCTCTTTCTCAGAGGCTTTTCTTCAATCACGATCTCGGAACTTGATGGCCTGACTATTGAATACTTAGAGCTAATTTTCTGATATAGGTTATTGATACCTTGATTCAGACTAGGAAATTTGTCACCAGGCGTATTGATCCTAAGGTTTGGAAAAACCTTTTTATCCTAGTGTGCTGACACAAAGGATACCATTGGAATTATTTAATGGGACACTCAATCAAAATTTATCTTTCTTTTACAAGATATGATGAGTCCACGGATTTCATCCTTACTTATGGGATATCGCCTCCTGGTCAGCAGGAGGAGGCAAAGAGCTCCACAGCAGAGCTGCATAAATAGCTCCTCCCTCCCCCCCCCAACCCAGTCATTCTCTTTGCCTGTGTTAGTTATAGGAGTGAGGTAAAGTGAGGTGTTAGTTTAGATTCTGCAATCAAGAGTTTTTTTATTTTTAAATGGGGCCAATGTGTACTATTTTTCTACCGGGCAGCTTCTGGAACCATTTAGGGGAACTTGTGAGGTTTTAGTCTCACTACGCCTCCCATATTGGTGCTCCCTGGATATGGACTTCGTGAACTTTTCCTAACACCTTTCTTTCTTCACAGGACCTCAGGAGGAAGAGTGGACCTCTTGACACTGTGAATATTTTCATGCTGTTCCTCAGCTTGGAGGTAAGTGCAGTTTTTATTCTGGGGCTTTGAGGCATATTCTCAGAAATGGCTGTTCTATACTATTGCATTTTGGGGTTATAGACTCTGATAGGGGTCATCCTATGCTACTATGTTGGATGCCATTAACGCAAGTAATCAGATGACAACCAAAATTGTTCCAGACAGTCCGGCATAATTTTTCATTAGCCAGAAGCGCTGGGAGGTTAATTATAGTGCTCAGCTGCGAGTATAACGGGCATAATTTTTCTGGTATATTTATATGTGTTTGGCTGACGCTGGGAAGATACAATGTGAAACTGTGGCTGATTCCGGTACATGCCGTTTGATTGACATTTACTATTTTCGTTGCTGTTTACGTCCACGATGGGCGGGACTTGATTTTGTGCGCTTAGTTCGCGCAGTTACTCATCAGTTAAGTCCCGGTGATACAAGTACTTGGAAGCAGTGTACTAGTGCAACCCCTAGGTCCGCTTGTCACGATAATCTCCAAGCGGTCCTAGGCTCGCTGTTGGAGGGTAGCAGTGGTCACAGAAGCAGGTAGGAGCCGCTGTGGAGAGGTGACTGTGATTTTCTGGGACCGGTGTGTAAGCAGTATACATCGGAACGCACCTAATTGATGTTAATTTATTTTAGCCATATTTGGGATTAATGTGAAAACGTTTTTAAAGACACAGTACACTATTTTTTAGTTACATTGATCGTTCTTGTTTATCAGTGACTTGACCACGCTTGCCTTTTAAATCTGTTAATATGGAGGACATTGACCTCAGTACATGTCCAATGTGTTTGGATGCCATTGTGGAACCCCCTGTTACACTTTGACACCTGTATTGAGAGAGCCTTACAATGTAAAGAGAAAATATTTTTTAATAAAGATATGCCTAAAGAATGTTCTCAGACCAATGAGATTCAGGGTAAGGCGCAACCTTCTCCCCATGCGTCACAGCCTTTAACGCCCGCACAAATGACGCCATGTTCTTCTACGGCGTCTACTTCTTTCACGCTGCAGGATATGGCTGCAGTTATGTCATCCACTCTCACAGAAGTTTTGTCTAAGTTGCCAGTGTTGCAAGGCAAACGCAGCAGGGCAGAAACCCATGTGGTCCCTGCGACTTCTGATGCTTTTATGACTATCTCCGATGTACCTTCCCAGGGATCTGAATTGGGGAGCAGGGAGACCCTTTCTGAGGGGGAACTGTCTGACTCAGGTAGTGTGTTGCCTCAGACAGATTCGGACGTTTCCTCGGGCAGATTCGGACGTTTCCTCGGGCAGATTCGGACGTTTCCTCGGACAGATTCGGACGTTTCCTCGGACAGATTCGGACGTTTCCTCGGACAGATTCGGACGTTTCCTCGGACAGATTCGGCCGTTTCCTCGGGCAGATTCGGCCGTTTCCTCGGGCAGATTCGGCCGTTTCCTCGGGCAGATTCGGCCGTTTCCTCGGGCAGATTCGGCCGTTTCCTCGGGCAGATTCGGCCGTTTCCTCGGGCAGATTCGGCCGTTTCCTCGGGCAGATTCGGCCGTTTCCTCGGGCAGATTCGGCCGTTTCCTCGGACAGATTCGGCCGTTTCCTCGGACAGATTCGGCCGTTTCCTCGGACAGATTCGGCCGTTTCCTCGGGCAGATTCGGCCGTTTCCTCGGGCAGATTCGGCCGTTTCCTCGGGCAGATTCGGCCGTTTCCTCGGGCAGATTCGGCCGTTTCCTCGGGCAGATTCGGCCGTTTCCTCGGACAGATTCGGCCGTTTCCTCGGACAGATTCGGCCGTTTCCTCGGACACATTCGGACGTCATGTCCTTCAGATTTAAACTGGAACACCTCCGTGTGTTGCTGCGGGAGGTTTTGATGACTCTGGGCGACTGTGACTCTATTGTGGTTCCTCTAGAGAAATTGTGTAAGATGGACTAATACTTAGAGGTTCCTTCTTACTACTCCGATGTCTTTCCGGTTCCTAAGAGAATTTCGGAAATTGTTACGTTGGAATGGGAAAGACTGGGTATCCCGTTCTCTCCTTCCCCTATTTTTAAGAAGATGTACCCTATAGCTGACACCGTTCGGGATTCTTGGCAGACGGTCCCTAAGATGGAGGGAGCTGTTTCTACCCTGGCTAATCATACGACTATTCCTATTGAGGACATTTGTGCTTTCAAAGATCCTATGGATAAAAAGTTGGAGGGTCTTCTAAAAAAGCTATTTGTTCATCAAGGGTTTCTATTACAACAGACGACCTGCATTGTACCAGTCACAACTGCACCTTCCTTTTGGTTTGAACCCTTAGAAGAGTCTCTTAAAACTGAGACGTCCTTAGAGGAGATAATGGATAGAATTAAGGCCCTTAAGCTGGCTAATTCCTTTGTCACAGAGGCCGCCTTTCAGATCACCAAATTGGCGGCTAAAAATGCAGGATTTTCCATTTTAGCACGCAGAGTCTTATGGTTGAAATTTTGGTCTGCGGATGTGTCCTCTAAATCCAAACTTTTGGCTATTCCTTTCATAAGAAAGACCCTATTTGGGCCTCACTTGAAAGAAATCATTTCTGACATTACGGGAGATAAGGGTCACCTCCTTCCTCAAGATAAGACATCTAAGCAAAGGGGATGACAAAGTAATTTTCGCACCTTTTTGTAATTTCAAGGCAGCCCCCACTTCCTCTACCGCTAAACAGGAAGGGAATTATCCTCAAGCCAAGCAAGCTCACCTGGAGACCAAACCAGGTTTGGAACAAGGGCAAACAACCCAAGAAACCCGCTGCTGCTCCCAAGACGGCATTAAGGGGCGGACCCTGATCCTGGACCGTATCTAGTAGGGGGCAGACTTTCTCTCTTTGTCCAGGCTTGGATGAGAGATGTTCAGGAAATCGTGTCTCAAGGGTATCAGTTGGAGTTCACAATTTTTTTCCCAAGGGGGAAGGTTTCTTCTTTCACGATTGTCTGTAGACCAGACAAAAAAAGAGGCGTTCTTACGTTGTGTAAAAGACTTCTCCACTATGGGAGTAATTTGTCCCGTTCCAAAACTCATACCTTTTCGTGGTTCCCAAAAAAGAGGGAACGTTACGACCTATTTTAGATCTCAAGAGTCTAAACAAGTTTCTTAGAGTTCCATCCTTCAAGATGGAGACGATTCGGACAATTCTTCCATTGATTCAGGAGGGTCAATATATGACTACTGTGGACTAAAAGGATGCATATCTTCATATTTCTATCCACAAAGATAATCACCAATTCCTAAGGTTTGCCTTCCTGGACAAACATTTTCAGTTTGTGGCTCTTCCTTTCGGACTGGCCACAGCACCCAGGATCTTCACAAAGGTTCTAGGGTCTCTGCTGGCGGTTCTCAGACCGCGAGGCATTGCAGTGGCGCCTTATCTGGACGATATTCTGATTCAGGCGTCGTCTTATCAAATGACATAGTCTCATACCGACATGGTTCTGTCCTTTCTAAGGACTCATGGGTGGAAAGTGAATCTAGAAAAGAGTTCACTAATTCCACAGACAAGGGTTCCTTTCCTGGGAACTCTAATAGACTCTATATCCATGAAAATCTTCTTGACGGATGTCAGAAAGTTAGATTCTGAATACTTTCCGAGCCCTTCAGTCCAATCCCCGGCCGTCAGTGGCTCAGTGCATGGAGGTCATTGGATTAATAGTGGCGGCAATGGACATCATTCAGTTTGATCATTTTCATCTCAGACCTCTTCAACTGAGCATGCTCAGACAGTGGAATGGAGATTATGCAGATTTGTCTACGCAGATAGATTTGGAGCCGGAGACAAGAGACTCTTGGTGGTTGTCGCTGGATCATCTGTCCCAAGGGACATGCTTCCGCAGACCTACATGGGTGATAGTGACAACGGACGCCAGTCTACTAGGATGGGGCGCAGTCTGGAATTCCCTGAAGGCTCAGGGTGTGTGGACTCGGTCGGAGTCTCTACATCCAATCAATATTCTGGAATTGAGAGCAATATTCAATGCTCTTCAGGCTGGGCCTCAGTTGGCTTCAGCCAAATTCATCCGATTTCAGTCGGACAACCGTCACGACTGTGGCTTACATCAATCATCAGGGGGGAACAAGGAGTTCCTTAGCGATGACAAGTATCCAAGATAATTCTGTGGGCGGAGACTCACTCTTGTTATCTGTCAGAAATCTACATCCCTGGACAACTGGGAAGCTAATTTTTTGAGCAGACAAACGTTTCATCCGGGGGAATGGGAACTCCATACGTAGGGCTTTGCCACCCTGATTCTCAGATGGGGCAGGCCGGAGCTGGATCTTATGGCATCTCGTCAGAATGCCAAGCTCCCGAGATACGGATCCAGGTCCAGGGATCCTCAGGCCGAACTGATAGATGCCTTGTCAGTGCCTTTGTCACTCAACCTAGCCTATGTGTTTCCACCGTTTGCTCTCCTCCCACAGGTGATTACTCGGATCAAACAGGAGAGGGCTTCAGTGATTCTCATCGCTCTTGCGTGGACTTGGTATGCCGACCTGGTGGACATGTCATCTCTGCCACCATGGAAGCTTCCATTGAGGCAGGACCTTCTCATTCAGGGACCCTTCCATCATCCAAATTTAATTTCTCTACAGCTGACTGCTTGGAGATTGAACGCTTGATTTTATCTAAGCAAGGGTTCTCCGATTCGGTCATTGATACTTTGATTAAGGTACGTAAGCCTGTTGCTAGAAAAATTTACCATAAGATATGGTGTAAATATCTTTTTTGGTGTGAATCCAAGGGCTACTCGTGGAGTAAGATTAGGATTCCTAGGATTTAATCTTTTCTCCAAGAAGGATTGGAGAAAGGGTTGTCAGCAAGTTCCTTGAAGGGACAGATTTCTGCTCTATCCATTTTGCTACACAAACGTCTGGCAGATGTTCCGGATGTTCAATCTTTTTGTCAGGCTCTGACTAGAATCAAGCCTGTGTTTAGACCAATTGCTCCTCCTTGGAGTTTGAATTTAGTTCTTAATGTTCTTCAAGGGGTTCCGTTTGAACCTATGCATTCCATAGATATTAAGTTATCTTGGAAAGTTTTATTTTTGGTTGCTATTTCTTCTGCTCGCAGAGTTTCTGAGCTTTCAGCATTACAATGTGATTCTCCTTATCTTATTTTTCATTCCGATAAGGTAGTATTTCGTACCAAACCTGGTTTTCTTTCTAAGGTTGTTTCTAATAAGAATATTAATCAGGAAATTGTTGTTCCTTCATTGTGTCCTAATCCTCCTTCTAAGAAGGAACGTCTGTTACATAATTTGGACGTAGTCCATGCCCTGATTTTCGTCAATCATCTTCATTGTTTGTTGTCTTTTCTGGAAAACGTAGGGGTCAAAAAGCTACGGCTACCTCTCTTTCTCTTTGGCTGAAGAGTATCATCCGTTTTGCATATGAGACTGCTGGACAGCAGCCTCCTGAATGAATTAAGGCGCATTCCACTAGGGCTGTGGCTTCCTCATGGGCATTTAAAAATGATGCTTCTGTTGAACAAATTTGCAAGGCTGCAACTTGGTAGTCTCTTCACAAATTTGATATTTTTGCCTCGTCCGAGGCTGTTTTTGGGAAAAAGGTTCTTCAAGCAGTGGTGCCTTCCGTTTAGGTTCCTTTCATCCGTGTCCTATAGCTTTGGTATTGTATCCCATAAGTAAGGATGAAATCCGTGGACTCGTCATATCGTAAAAGAAATAAATTTATCAGATAAGCATAAGTTTGCTTTTTATTATTCAGATAGAGCATACCATTTTAAACAACTTTCCAATTTACTTCCATTAACTAAATGTGCACAGTCTTTTTATATTTTAACTTTTTGAGTCACCAGCTCCTAGTGAGCATGTGCAAGAATAAGTGAGTATGCATTTGTGAATGGCTGATGGCTGTCACATGGTACAGGGGCGAGTGGAAAGAGACATAACTTTTAAAATTGTCAGAAAAAAATCTACTACTCATTTGGAGTTCAGACTAAGTGCTATTGCATTGTCTTGTTATCTTGCATTTGTTGATTATGCAAATCTACTGTGTTGACTGGTCCTTTAAGAAGTTTCTGCAGGATTGCTTGGAAAAAGTATTGTTTGCTAGTTCTCTTAAAGGGACATGCCACCCACATTTTTTCTTTTATGATTTAGAAAGAGAATGCAATTTTAAACATCTTTCAAATTTACTTATATTATCCAATTTGTTTTATTCTCTTGATATTCTTTGATGAAAAGCATATCTAGATATGCTCACTAGCTGCTGATTGGTTGCTGCACATAGAAGCATTGTGTGATTGGTTCACCCTGTGCATTGCTTTTTCTTCAACTAAGGATATTTAAAACATGAAGCAAAATAAATAATGGAAGTGAATTGTAATGTTGTTTAAATTTCTATTCTCTGTCTGAATCATGAAAGAAAGATTTTGGGTTTAGTGGCCCTTTAAGGATCAGATTTCCGTCCTATCCATCTAAGGAATGACTTCTTTCTCTATTTATTCATTTTCTGCAAAGGTTAGAAAGCATTGACTGTTACCTTAACTTGTCTGAATGCCTTAATTCTTAAGGCATTTCAAGTTGCCCCTGAGTGCATTAATGCTCCTTAATGCAGTTGCTTATTGAGCCTTCCGTAATGAGGCTTCTATGGGGAGATTTGTAGGACGGTTCTTTTTGATGTATGCCTTTTCTGAGGCTGCTTTTGGCAGGAAAGTTATGCGGGCCGTAGTGCCTGTTCAGTAACGTTCTTGCATATGAATTGTTCTCCACTATTACATATTGATCTCATGAACGTCACTGCTTGGGTATAGATTCCCATATGTGATATCTTGCCTACTCTCAACATCAGATGAAAGAAAACAAAATGTATGCTTACTAGATATGTGTATTTTTATATTTAGTCGCTATGTTGTTAGTCGTGGCATTCAGGTCCTTTCAGAGCCTGATATTTTTTTTTTACTTTTGGCAGTGCAACACACTAAGATCTGGATTTGCACACATTCAGATATCAAAATATGCAAATGCACATGCGCTTACCTCACTGTGGGGGACTTTAAAAATGCATGGGACAAGCATAGGGCTATCCTACGAACTAGATAAGTTTATACTGTTAGGTAAGGTCGGGCAGACTTGCTGGGCCTATGGCTCTTATCTGCCGTCAATATCTATGTTTCTATGTTTCTACCTGATAAATTTAATTTATTTCATGATGGTAAGTGTGCACAAGCCCTGAACAGTTGGTGGCTGTACTTGTTTTGCACTTTATTTGCTGCACTCAGTCTTTCCTGCTTTTCTATATTTCCATCCACTTGACTGTACAGTATGTATGCCTGATGATTCAGGGTAAGTGGGAGAGATTTAAAACTCTGGTATGTTAGGGTGTTTTTGCATCCTTCTAGTGGACTAGAGGGTAATTTCCGCACGTCTCGTGGACTCACCATAATTTATTAGGTAAGAATAAATTTTGTTTTTTGTCCTTAACGAATACATTTTTAAAAATGCCCATTACATGCTACCAAGACAAATGTCACTTTGCCTTTAATAGGGAGATATATTTCAAACCATAAGAAGAGCCTTGTGAAATGCTTTGGGTTTTCATGTGGTTTTATTTTTTAGTGGCTTTTGATTAATGTAAATGCTAGTTTCCTACATGATTTTTAAATTGTTTAATTCATACTTCATTGACTTCTTGAAAACTTAGTTTCTCTTGTTAAGTGTATCCAGTCCACGGATCATCCATTACTTATGGGATATTAACTCCTCCCCAACAGGAAGTGCAAGAGGATTCACCCAGCAGAGCTGCTATATAGCTCCTCCCCTAACTGCCATTACCAGTCATTCTCTTGCACCCAACGACTAGATAGGATGTGTGAGAGGACTTTTGCTTCTTCGGAGGCTGTTTTTGGGAGAAAGGTTCTTCAGGCAGTGGTTCCTTCCGTATAAAGAGCCTGCCTGTCCCTCCCGTCATCCGTGTACTTTAGCTTTGGTAATGGATGATCCGTGGACTGGATACACTTAACAAGAGAAAACATAATTTATGCTTACCTGATAAATTTATTTCTCTTGTAGTGTATCCAGTCCACGGCCCGCCCTGTCACTTTAAGGCAGGTAATTTTTCCATTAAACTACAGTCACCACTGCACCCTATGGTTTTCCTTTCTCTGCATGTTTTCGGTCGAATGACTGGTAATGGCAGTTAGGGGAGGAGCTATATAGCAGCTCTGCTGGGTGAATCCTCTTGCACTTCCTGTTGGGGAGGAGTTAATATCCCATAAGTAATGGATGATCCGTGGACTGGATACACTACAAGAGAAATAAATTTATCAGGTAAGCATAAATTATGTTTTTGCTTTTTATTTATTTTTGTTCATGGTCATCCTAGTTTGTTTGAAAGTTAATAAATATCTCTTAGATCACATGTGAAACTATAAGCAGAATGTTTAGTTAAGTAAATAAGTGAACTATTAAAAAACAAAATGTAATACATATATACTGTATAAGCACACACACACAAATAAATACACACACACACACACACACACACACACATATATATATATATACATACACACATACATACACACATACATACACACATACATACACACACACACACACACTTTTTACTCACACCTGGCTATATTAAAAAGCAAGTTATAGCGCATCTTCATTACGACTAATGAATGAAACTCCATCTAAAATATCACTAACATTCTGGAACTGATTTTCTTCATAAATGGAAAGAGTCCACAGCTGCATTCATTACTTTTGGGAATTCAGAACCTGACCACCAGAAGGAGGCAAAGACACCCCCGCCAAAGGCTTAAATACTCCTCCCACACCCTTCTTCCCCAAGTCATTGTTTGCCTTTCGTCCCAGGAGGTTGGCAGAGAAGTATCAGAAGTTTAAGATTAAGTCTCTTATGGAGGCTAGTACTCTTCGGCATGGGACTGGAGTTTTAAGTAGTCCTGTCAGCCTCTCAGTGAGACCTTGGATGAAAGTTAGAGTCCGGAGTTGCAGGGAGAGTCTTTCTGCGAAACCCTCCTGACTCATTTTTAACAACTCCATAAGCAATCAACGTTGACGAGTTTCGCTGCCTGCTTTCTTCTCTCAAGTCCATGGTAGAGGCAATGCTACTATCTATCACGCTTGAAGGGCTGTGTTCCTGTTCCAAGGCGTAGATTCCGGTAAGATTGTTTAGTTTTACTTTCTTCATGATTGTATTGTACTACAAGTGTTTTCCCGAGGGGCTACCACCTAGCAGGATTAACTATAATTAAGGTCTCATTGCGGCTCCTTTTGAATCTTGGAATCAAGGGTTAATATCTCCTGAGGGGGGTTATTGAACGGGGGGGGGGTTTCTTTAATGATGTTTGTGATTCGACCTGCTTATGGGTAGTGTTACTTAGACTCATGGCTTGTGGAACATAACAGCCTTGAAAGTGATGCGGCCTTTGCGGTTGGGGCGTGCTTTTTTTGGACTGTACGACTTACCTTGTGACCGGCATGGTCACGTTTTTGACTCTTCGGTTCCACATTCGGTCCGCTGTTGTCTGGTGCATAGGAGGTGGTGAGTGCTCCAGCCATTGTGGGTATAAGGTGCCGTTTAGATTTATTTTTTATTTTTTTCAAATTTGGTCCATTTTTTTGTATCTCAGTTATGGAGGACTCTGATGTTGAGATTGAAGTAGTCTCTGATTCCGATTCTATTCATTGCGAAGAATACAAATCGGCCCAGATGACACATGACAGTTATGTTTTGTAGGCCGTTTTAGAGGGCTCGATTCCTCTGGATCGGGGAATCAGGGGGCCGCTGAGCCATCCACCTCTGGGGTTTCTGTCCCTCGAGAGGCGAGTTCTCTACCACTTACTGTTACTGCAAGTGCAGGTGACCCAGATTATGCTTATCCCTCCCTGGATGGTGGTTTGTTCCCTCCGGAGGTTGTGGCAAGTTTCCGTATGCAAATACTTATAGCGTTAGCACATCTGCAGCTTCCAGATGTCTGCTTAAGATTCTGTTTGTGTCCCGTCAACCCGGGTCCCCCAGGTATGGGGTGGCCCGTTCAGCTCTCCAGGGGAGCAACTGGTCCTGAGGCTCCAGCAGAGGTGTGCTGTGCTTTTCGATATAGACTGGCGTTCCTTCGTGTTCTGCTACGGCATGTTTTGGCGTTGTTGGAGGATTCCATCTTTAATAGATATAGGAGTTCTCAGTCTTCTACTTCGAATAGCACACAGAATTAAATATAAGGGGATGAAGTAATCTTCTTATAGTCTGATCATTGAGTATCCTTTCCAGTCTGAGCTTGGGCGAGCAGGGTTCCGTTGGGCTGGTCCTGCGGGTGTGTCTGTTCTCCTTGGGCGAAAACCTATGGGTTGCCTTTACTTTTATTTAATCCGGTGAGGATGACTCTTATTTGATTTAAAGAGCTCATGTTTTTTGTTTTATATTTTTTCGGGAATTTTTCTTCTGGAATCGATACTCGCAATTTCTTGATCGCACTGGTTACTTCTACAGAAGTTGTTTTGGGGACGCGTTTAGTCCTTTGTTTGTCGTTTATTTCTCCCTCCCTGGGGGTGAATATTACAGCCTTGACATTAAGGCTAAGGTTCAGCTCCTTCTGTCTTGAGGCCTATTTCAAACACGTGGCACTTGTTCTGCCTGGCTGGTCCTGGAGTTGTGTGATTGCATTATTATTTGTGTTTTTCTTATCTTGGTTTTTACAAGTGTCAGCATAGCATTCTGAGGGGACCTGAGTGTCCGTAGGGCATGGGGGACAGGCTCAGTCCTCATCAGCCCTCCAAGCTGGTCATCTGGGACTCAGTGGAGTTCAGGTGCGTCACACTCCGTTGGTTCCGATATGTCGGGATTTGAGTGTTTTCGTCCCCGTGTGGGTTGACGATTTGGAGCATTTAGTGCCTCCTTGCTGCCGTTATGGTCGGTCTTGCCCTTCAAGGGCAATTGGAATTGTCCTTCTGGGCTTGTTCTTTTTGGAATTCTTCCTTCGGGTTGAGTTCTCTAGACTTGGTCCATTTTCTCCTTAGCGGTTGAGGCCGCCTTATGGGAGGGCCTTGTGGTCTTTCCTACTCTGGGAGTTGGTCGTTCCTTATTAGGAATTATAGGCTATGTGGTCTCCTTATCCTGGCTCCGCCTAGGGGTTGTTTCCGGGGGTTTGGGATGGCTATGCATTCTTTTTTCTTTGGATATAGTCCTCTGGTTCTGTACTCTGAGAAGATTATGGAGACAAGCCTTTGTTAACTCGCTCTTCGGGTGACTTTGTCCCCGATTATTTCCCCTTGGTTCTGGAAGTTGAGTGTTTTACTCCTGTTGGGCTTAGAATCTTTGTGGTTCTGTCGTGCCTTAGCTCTTTCGGAGTTGGACTTCTGTAAGGGGTGTTCCCTTCCCCTTGGGTTGGGATTTATGAGTGAGTCCTAGACCCGTTCGCCGGGTTAGTCTTATCCTCTGTGTAGTCTGTTTTATTCAGACGGGGTATGGTGTTTCCTGGAGCATTGTTGATTTAAACAATTCTGGTGCTCGGGCCTTATGTTTGTCTGGATCTTCTGGGCCTAAGCCAGCTGTTCAGATTAGGGGTTAGCTCCATGGTTTCACTACCTGGATCCCACTGTGGGTGCGGGCACTCTTTCTTCATGACCTTATCTGGCATTCTTTTTCCTGAACGTTATAGCTTGTTCGGGAGCTCTAGTTTTCCAGGGAACAGACTATATCTTATGGTCTCACTAGTTGAGCTACTAGCAGCTTGGCTAGGAGTTCTGTGAGCTCAGGCTCCTCAGGGTCTGCCTTGTTCTTGAACGGTGTGTGCTTCCCTTTTCATATTCCTCAGTGGCGCCTGGATGTTTGTCATTCGGCTCAGACTAAGTGCTTTGACCTTGTGAGCGTGTGCGCTGTTCTTTAGCTGTGCCCTCCCTTGGGTGGGGTTTGTTTGCCTTTCTTAAGGCGGTGAGGTTTTCCTCTCTCTGGAGGATGGTTGTCCTGCCCTGTGTGCAGGGGGTTGAAACAGGTGGCCTTTTTCAGCCTATGGGGTCCTCATTGGGAGTACCTGTTAGGTGCTTTTGGAAGGCTCCCGAGCTCTGTTGGAGTGCCTGAGGCCATCCCATTATACCCTTTTATCTGGGGGCTGGTTTTGGGGTCCTTTCTGTTCCCCTGTCTCTGACCTGTAGGTTACTTGGGTCCGGTGTGGGATTAGGATCTGAGATATGTTGTCTATCCTCAAAGCGTTGTGGCACGGTAAACCTCTTTGGGGTTCCGGGCTCCTCATTGTTCCAGAGACGTGGGTAGGCCTTGCGGCTTTGAATAACCTGCAGTGTACCCGCTAATTAGGGGAAGTAAGCAGTCTGTCGGTGGTGTTGTCTATCCATCTTCGGCTGCTTTTTATTTGTCTGCAAGTATTTTATTTCACAAGTCATCCTGGTATGACTGCAGCGTGTAGTGTACAGGGGTTGCTTCTCTGGGTTTGATGCACGTGTTGGTTTGGGAATATTTCAATATTCTGAGTTACTGGCGACTTGAATCTCCGGTTTCAGTCGTTTTTTTCGGGGTGGTTGCTCTGTTTTTTTTTTTTGTTTTTTTTTCTTTGTTCTGATTCCTGGTCTCAACCTTGTGGTTCTGTACAGTTTGGGGTCTGAGCGTTGCCTTACCTTGTTTCAGGAACCCGTAGGGTCCATGTGAGCTTGGCTCGCCTTTTGGGGTTTTCCATTTTTATTTGGGTCTTTCGGGAATCCTTGTTTGTTCCTCCATGTACTTTCCCCTTTGGGAGTTTTCTGTTGTTGTTGTTCTACTTTCTCCAACATAGGTGTGTCCGGTCCACGGCGTCATCCTTACTTGTGGGATATTCTCTTCCCCAACAGGAAATGGCAAAGAGCCCAGCAAAGCTGGTCACATGATCCCTCCTAGGCTCCGCCTACCCCAGTCATTCTCTTTGCCGTTGTACAGGCAACATCTCCACGGAGATGGCTTAGAGTTTTTTAGTGTTTAACTGTAGTTTTTATTATTCAATCAAGAGTTTGTTATTTTAAAATAGTGCTGGTATGTACTATTTACTCAGAAACAGAAAAGAGATGAAGATTTCTGTTTGTATGAGGAAAATGATTTTAGCAACCGTTACTAAAATCCATGGCTGTTCCACACAGGACTGTTGAGAGGAATTAACTTCAGTTGGGGGAACAGTGAGCAGTCTCTTGCTGCTTGAGGTATGACACATTCTAACAAGACGATGTAATGCTGGAAGCTGTCATTTTCCCTATGGGATCCGGTAAGCCATGTTTATTAAGATAGTAAATAAGGGCTTCACAAGGGCTTATTAAGACTGTAGACTTTTTCTGGGCTAAATCGATTCATTATTAACACATATTTAGCCTTGAGGAATCATTTAATCTGGGTATTTTGATAAGATTATATCGGCAGGCACTGTTTTAGACACCTTATTCTTTAGGGGCTTTCCCAAATCATAGGCAGAGCCTCATTTTCGCGCCGGTGTTGCGCACTTGTTTTTGAGAGGCATGACATGCAGTCGCATGTGTGAGGAGCTCTGATACATAGAAAAGACTTTCTGAAGGCGTCATTTGGTATCGTATTCCCCTTTGGGCTTGGTTGGGTCTCAGCAAAGCAGATACCAGGGACTGTAAAGGGGTTAAAGTTAAAAACGGCTCTGGTTCCGTTATTTTAAGGGTTAAAGCTTCCAAATTTGGTGTGCAATACTTTTAAGGCTTTAAGACACTGTGGTGAAATTTTGGTGAATTTTGAACAATTCCTTCATATTTTTTCCCAATTGCAGTAATAAAGTGTGTTCAGTTTAAAATTTAAAGTGACAGTAACGGTTTTATTTTAAAACGTTTTTTGTACTTTGTTATCAAGTCTATGCCTGTTTAACATGTCTGAACTACCAGATAGACTGTGTTCTGAATGTGGGGAAGCCAGAGTTCCTTCTCATTTAATTAAATGTGATTTATGTGACAATGACAATGATGCCCAAGATGATTCCTCAAGTGAGGGGAGTAAGCATGGTACTGCATCATTCCCTCCTTCGTCTACACGAGTCTTGCCCACTCAGGAGGCCCCTAGTACATCTAGCGCGCCAATACTCCTTACTATGCAACAATTAACGGCTGTAATGGATAATTCTGTCAAAAACATTTTAGCCAAAATGCACACTTATCAGCGTAAGCGCGACTGCTCTGTTTTAGATACTGAAGAGCATGACGACGCTGATAATAATGGTTCTGAAGGGCCCCTAAACCAGTCTGATGGGGCCAGGGAGGTTTTGTCTGAGGGAGAAATTACTGATTCAGGGAACATTTCTCAACAAGCTGAACCTGATGTGATTACGTTTAAATTTAAGTTGGAACATCTCCGCATTCTGCTTAAGGAGGTATTATCCACTCTGGATGATTGTGACAAGTTGGTCATCCCAGAGAAGCTATGTAAAATGGACAAGTTCCTAGAGGTCCCGGGGCTCCCAGAAGCTTTTCCTATACCCAAGCGGGTGGCGGACATTGTAAATAAAAAATGGGAAAGGCCCGGTATTCCTTTCGTCCCTCCCCCCATATTTAAAAAATTGTTTCCCATGGTCGACCCCAGAAAGGACTTATGGCAGACAGTCCCCAAGGTCGAGGGAGCGGTTTCCACTTTAAACAAACGCACCACTATACCCATAGAAGATAGTTGTGCTTTCAAAGATCCTATGGATAAAAAATTAGAAGGTTTACTTAAAAAGATGTTTGTTCAGCAGGGTTACCTTCTACAACCAATTTCATGCATTGTCCCTGTCGCTACAGCCGCGTGTTTCTGGTTCGATGAGCTGGTAAAGGCGGTCGATAGTGATTCTCCTCCTTATGAGGAGATTATGGACAGAATCAATGCTCTCAAATTGGCTAATTCTTTCACCCTAGACGCCACTTTGCAATTGGCTAGGTTAGCGGCTAAGAATTCTGGGTTTGCTATTGTGGCGCGCAGAGCGCTTTGGTTGAAATCTTGGTCAGCTGATGCGTCTTCCAAGAACAAGCTACTTAACATTCCTTTCAAGGGGAAAACGCTGTTTGGCCCTGACTTGAAAGAGATTATCTCTGATATCACTGGGGGTAAGGGCCACGCCCTTCCTCAGGATCGGCCTTTCAAGGCCAAAAATAAACCTAATTTTCGTCCCTTTCGTAGAAACGGACCAGCCCAAAGTGCTACGTCCTCTAAGCAAGAGGGTAATACTTCTCAAGCCAAGCCAGCTTGGAGACCAATGCAAGGCTGGAACAAGGGAAAGCAGGCCAAAAAACCTGCCACTGCTACCAAGACAGCATGAAATGTTGGCCCCCGATCCGGGACCGGATCTGGTGGGGGGCAGACTCTCTCTCTTCGCTCAGGCTTGGGCAAGAGATGTTCTGGATCCTTGGGCGCTAGAAATAGTCTCCCAAGGTTATCTTCTGGAATTCAAGGGGCTTCCCCCAAGGGGGAGGTTCCACAGGTCTCAGTTGTCTTCAGACCACATAAAAAGACAGGCATTCTTACGTTGTGTAGAAGACCTGTTAAAAATGGGAGTGATTCATCCTGTTCCATTAGGAGAACAAGGGATGGGGTTCTACTCCAATCTGTTCATAGTTCCCAAAAAAGAGGGAACGTTCAGACCAATCTTAGATCTCAAGATCTTAAACAAGTTTCTCAAGGTTCCATCGTTCAAAATGGAAACCATTCGAACAATTCTTCCTTCCATCCAGGAAGGTCAATTCATGACCACGGTGGATTTAAAGGATGCGTATCTACATATTCCTATCCACAAGGAACATCATCGGTTCCTAAGGTTCGCATTCCTGGACAAGCATTACCAGTTCGTGGCGCTTCCTTTCGGATTAGCCACTGCTCCAAGGATTTTCACAAAGGTACTAGGGTCCCTTCTAGCTGTGCTAAGACCAAGGGGCATTGCTGTAGTACCTTACTTGGACGACATTCTGATTTAAGCGTCGTCCCTTCCTCAAGCAAAGGCTCACACGGACATCGTCCTGGCCTTTCTCAGATCTCACGGATGGAAAGTGAACGTGGAAAAGAGTTCTCTATCTCCGTCAACAAGGGTTCCCTTCTTGGGAACAATAATAGACTCTTTAGAAATGAGGATTTTTCTGACAGAGGCCAGAAAAACAAAACTTCTAGACTCTTGTCGGATACTTCATTCCGTTCCTCTTCCTTCCATAGCGCAGTGCATGGAAGTGATAGGCTTGATGGTAGCGGCAATGGACATAGTTCCTTTTGCGCGCATTCATCTAAGACCATTACAACTGTGCATGCTCAGTCAGTGGAATGGGGACTATACAAACTTGTCTCCGAGGATACAAGTAAATCAGAGGACCAGAGACTCACTCAGTTGGTGGCTGTCCCTGGACAACCTGTCACAAGGGATGACCTTCCGCAGACCAGAGTGGGTCATTGTCACGACCGACGCCAGTCTGATGGGCTGGGGCGCGGTCTGGGGATCCCTGAAAGCTCAGGGTCTTTGGTCTCGGGAAGAATCTCTTCTACCGATAAATATTCTGGAACTGAGAGCGATATTCAATGCTCTCAAGGCTTGGCCTCAGCTAGCGAGGGCCAAGTTCATACGGTTTCAATCAGACAACATGACAACTGTTGCGTACATCAACCATCAGGGGGGAACAAGGAGTTCCCTGGCGATGGAAGAAGTGACCAAAATCATTCTATGGGCGGAGTCTCACTCCTGCCACCTGTCTGCTATCCACATCCCAGGAGTGGAAAATTGGGAAGCGGATTTTCTGAGTCGTCAGACATTGCATCCGGGGGAGTGGGAACTCCATCCGGAAATCTTTGCCCAAGTCACTCAACTGTGGGGCATTCCAGACATGGATCTGATGGCCTCTCGTCAGAACTTCAAAGTTCCTTGCTACGGGTCCAGATCCAGGGATCCCAAGGCGGCTCTAGTGGATGCACTAGTAGCACCTTGGACCTTCAAACTAGCTTATGTATTCCCGCCGTTTCCTCTCATCCCCAGGCTGGTAGCCAGGATCAATCAGGAAAGGGCGTCGGTGATCTTGATAGCTCCTGCGTGGCCACGCAGGACTTGGTATGCAGATCTGGTGAATATGTCATCGGCTCCACCATGGAAGCTACCTTTGAGACGAGACCTTCTTGTTCAAGGTCCGTTCGAACATCCGAACCTGGTCTCACTCCAGCTGACTGCCTGGAGATTGAACGCTTGATCTTATCGAAGCGAGGGTTCTCAGATTCTGTTATCGATACTCTTGTTCAGGCCAGAAAGCCTGTAACTAGAAAGATTTACCACAAAATTTGGAAAAAAATATATCTGTTGGTGTGAATCTAAAGGATTCCCTTGGGACAAGGTTAAGATTCCTAAGATTCTATCCTTCCTTCAAGAAGGATTGGAAAAAGGATTATCTGCAAGTTCCCTGAAGGGACAGATTTCTGCCTTGTCTGTGTTACTTCACAAAAAGCTGGCAGCTGTGCCAGATGTTCAAGCCTTTGTTCAGGCTCTGGTTAGAATCAAGCCTGTTTACAAACCTTTGACTCCTCCTTGGAGTCTCAACTTAGTTCTTTCAGTTCTTCAGGGGGTTCCGTTTGAACCCTTACATTCCGTTGATATTAAGTTATTATCTTGGAAAGTTTTGTTTTTGGTTGCAATTTCTTCTGCTAGAAGAGTTTCAGAATTATCTGCTCTGCAGTGTTCTCCTCCTTATCTGGTGTTCCATGCAGATAAGGTGGTTTTACGTACTAAACCTGGTTTTCTTCCAAAAGTTGTTTCTAACAAAAACATTAACCAGGAGATTATCGTACCTTCTCTGTGTCCGAAACCAGTTTCGAAGAAGGAACGTTTGTTGCACAATTTGGATGTTGTTCGCGCTCTAAAATTCTATTTAGATGCTACAAAGGATTTTAGACAAACATCTTCCTTGTTTGTTGTTTATTCCGGTAAAAGGAGAGGTCAAAAAGCAACTTCTACCTCTCTCTCTTTTTGGATTAAAAGCATCATCAGATTGGCTTACGAGACTGCCGGACGGCAGCCTCCCGAAAGAATCACAGCTCATTCCACTAGGGCTGTGGCTTCCACATGGGCCTTCAAGAACGAGGCTTCTGTTGATCAGATATGTAGGGCAGCGACTTGGTCTTCACTGCACACTTTTACCAAATTTTACAAGTTTGATACTTTTGCTTCTTCTGAGGCTATTTTTGGGAGAGAGGTTTTGCAAGCCGTGGTGCCTTCCATCTAGGTGACCTGATTTGCTCCCTCCCATCATCCGTGTCCTAAAGCTTTGGTATTGGTTCCCACAAGTAAGGATGACGCCGTGGACCGGACACACCTATGTTGGAGAAAACAGAATTTATGTTTACCTGATAAATTACTTTCTCCAACGGTGTGTCCGGTCCACGGCCCGCCCTGGTTTTTTAATCAGGTCTGATAATTTATTCTCTTTAACTACAGTCACCACGGTATCATATGGTTTCTCCTATGCAAATATTCCTCCTTAACGTCGGTCGAATGACTGGGGTAGGCGGAGCCTAGGAGGGATCATGTGACCAGCTTTGCTGGGCTCTTTGCCATTTCCTGTTGGGGAAGAGAATATCCCACAAGTAAGGATGACGCCGTGGACCGGACACACCGTTGGAGAAAGTAATTTATCAGGTAAACATAAATTCTGTTTTCTCTGTAAGGGTGTGTGGTTGAGGACCGTCCTTTGGGAGATGGTGTCTCCTTGAGGGGTATTGGCTCAGTTGAGTCTGTTTCTGCGGTCTCTAGCAAGGCTTGCGTACTATCTGCAGGTCAGTGTCCTTGGGGCCTTTTTCCCTTTTCATATTTTTTCCTGGCTTCGAACAAAGCAGGATTTTTGCTGGGTTGTGGTTTAAGGCCTGGTGCCCTCAGAATGGGCCGCCTTCTGTACCCTCCCATTTTTAGCATTCAGTGTCCTCTATAGCTTGGGTATTGTCTTCCCAAAACTAATGAATGCAGCTGTGGACTCTTTCCATTTATAAAGAAAAACATAAATTATGCTTACCTGATAATTTTCTTTTCTTCAGATGGAAAGAGTCCACTGCTCCCCGTCCATGTTCTTATGTGGGGCGGCCTTAAATTTTTGTTGTTCTGGCACCTTTTCACCCTGATATTTCTTCTACTCTTCCTTGTTCCTCGGCAGAATAACTGGCAGATGAGAGGTGTGGGAGGAGTATTTAAGCCTTTAGCTGGGGTGTCTTTGCCTCCTCCTGGTGGCCAGATTCTAAATTCCCAAAAGTAATGAATGCAGCTGTGGACTCTTTCCATCTGAAGAAAAGAAAATTATCAGGTAAGCATAATTTATGTTTTTAAAAAGGGGAAAGTTTACCATCACTTTAAGCTAATATTAAAAATGTTACATTTTTATTTCACAAAATATCTTTAAATACATTTGTTAAATTATGCAATTAATTTGTGCATTGGATAGCAGAACATGATAAATTAGAAAATATTACACTACACCGATATGCCTGAGAAACACATATATGAACCTGACAGAGGCAGCTTATATTCACAAATATATTGGCAGGTTGCAGGTCCAATCTACCTCTATTATTAAATTTACTCCATTCTCTTGCTATTCTTTGTTGAAGCAATGCACTACTGGGGGCTAACTAAACACATTAAATGAGCCAATGACAAGAGGCATATATGGGCAGTCACCAATCAGCAGCTAGCTCCAAGTAGTATGTTGCTTCTACTGAGCCTACATTAGGTATTCTTTTCAAAGTATACCAAAAGAAAAAGGCAAATTAGATAACAGAAGTAAAATGTAAAGTTGTAAAATATTGTATGTTCTATCTGAAACATGAAGTAAACATTTTGTGTTGAATGCTCCTTTAACGTTTTTAAAACAAATTAACATCCTTTTTACTGCAGCTATTCTCCAGTAGTCAAACTGCACCCACCATTTGCCTTATTTTGAGAAGCCAATCTGGGCTTTATTTTTCAAACAAGGCTAGCCACTGTCATTGAGCTAGTATAAAGAGTTTTGCAGCTGTCATTCACTAAAGCCAATTAGAGACATATATGTAGCAGGTTTAGCCTTGAGAAGTCAGCAAGGTGCATTACATGTTCTGATAATTAGAAATGTCTTAATATTCAGTGGGAAAGGGGGCAAAATAAATAATAAAAATATATTGTAAAGTTGTTTCATTATTCATAACAAGGAAGTTATGCTTTTGCTTAGCTTTATAAAGAATATCACACATGAGGTAAGGGGCAGACAGGGTGTCACTGAATAAGTGACATGAAACAGTAATACAGTGTGATTGAGCACAGCTAATGGAATATAAACATAGGGTCTACAATTTATTTTACTATAACAGGTTTCATATCACTTTGCCTTCTGTTGCCCAGAAGAAAAAGATTATTAAATAGTGAGCAGACATACAGGATTATACTTAGGGTCTAATAGTGAAAAACTTGCCATGGAGAGAAATCTCGCAACATCTTAGCTTTTTTTATTTATTTATTTTTTATTTGAGGTTTATATTGCAATGTGTTTCTCCTTCACATCCAGAAGCTGCATATCAAGATTAACAGCTCTCAAGCTAAAACTTGATTTTCTTATATTCTTTGAGGGACCGCACAGTACTGACTAGTAGAAAAGCTTTAGCTCATCAGGCCCTTAGTCACCCACATAAAGACTTTGATACACACACAGTGTGACACTAAGATAGATATGCAAAGGGACACACAGTAATCTTTACAACTAGAACACACTGGGTTATCTTCTAACACATGGTTCAAATACACACATATCCAGGGTCACATCTATACACAGCATTGCTTTTCACATTATCACATTTAAACAAATTGACATATATACAGGGGACACATACATAGGATCATAATTACTGGGGCACACCAAGGATCATATTTAAATATGTCAACACTTCTACACACACATTTATGTTAACTTACAAGGACATACACAAATTATCATGTATACAAAGGGACACATATAACAGGTACAATTTACACTGATAGACTCTCTCTCATGCAATCATACTTACAAACAGGGTCCTAATTACCTTAAAAAATTAAATTTACACATGGGGATGCATACACATTACACAATCATATTTACACACAAAAGTAACATTACATGCAGAGACACAGCTCTACACACCATGTAATATGTAAAAGGAACACGCAAAGATGCACACATAATATTTACAGTGATAAAAAAGTACTATATATATATATATATATATATATATATATATATATATATATATATATATATATATATATATATGTTTATGTTTATCTTAGAGTAGCATGTTAGGCTTGTCTAAAGGCTACAACCTAATGAGTCTTGACAACTATATCTCCAGTTTCAGATATATAACAGTAACAAAAAGAGCAGGATAACACAGAGGCAGTGC
>NC_069504.1:568400707-568515707 GCF_027579735.1 Bombina bombina
AGATTTGTCTGTCATTCTATAACAAGACAACACGTATTGTAATTACAAGTTGTTTATTGTACCTTATTAAATAGGTAAGCTAGTTGCCTCTGTCCAAACATCAGGATTTAACCAACAACATTTTGTAACTTTTACTTGTTTTTCCCTCCTGATATTTTTTTCTTTTTTTTTTTTTTTCAAATATGTAGTTTCAGGATTCTCAAAATGACAAGGACATACATTTTGAAATTAGTCACTAATAAACAATGTTAGTGTCATACTCCTAAATTCTGTTTAGAATTTACATCGTTATCTTAACAAATTTGTTGACATGAAATTAATAATAAATACAACTTCATCTTATAAGCCTAAGACTTTAATATATTGCCTGCAATGATCGCCATGATCGGTTATTCATAAATGGTACTTAGACTATCAAAGTGCAAACTAATTTTACAATTTAACGTACATTGATTTAATGATAATTTGTTTAACAAACCTTTTACAAATGTTATAATAACAAATGTTGTCTTTTATATTAACTTAAAGTTTAGCAGCCAGGAAGGGTGCCCATTAATTAGGTCCTGGGTAGAACACATCAATTATTGCTATCTATTGATGATTAATAAAATGTCTCTTCCATATCCTAGACTTCTTGCATTAATCATTTTGTGAATCAGTTGAACAATAGTAAGAAGGCTATTAAAGTTTTTTTTCTCTCATTGTCAGAAAGAGATGTAGTTTGAAAGAAAAATATGTTCTGAAGATGGTTTTGCAGGGGCTTAAACATATTTTTATTTATAATCTACTTTTATTGAGGTAAAGGCATACAGAGATTAGTGTAAGAACATAGATCACATATAACAATACACTAAATTTACAGGTGAAGATTATAAACATGACTATCAAGAGATACATTTCATTTCCAGAAATACTGTGATCTATGAACCTCTTACATAAGTTACAGAAAGGTAGTATAATTGTCAACTTAAAGATGGCCTCACTTTTATGCTATGTGGAGAATAAAGGTATAGGTGAATAAGGCATAGGTGAATCATCAATGGTGGTGTGGTAGGAGACGTAAGTGAAGAAGTGAGTTGGAGGAAATCCTTAAAAATATTTTATAAAAATACATTTGCTTAATGTATTTGGTTTACTCATCTGCATTTTTTTTTTTTTTATAGGAGCTAATTCATTTAGAAGAACGTCTTGGAAATGTGAATCGTGGAGCTACTCAAGGGACGATAGAACGGTGCACTTATCCACACAAGTATAAAAAGGTGAGGGCAAACTATAAAGTTGTTTTTTTTTTTCTCTCTCACAAAGTTTCAAAGGTAAACATCAAGTAATGGATTATAAACTTCCTGGAAACAAACTGGTTTAATTTAGGTGTAGCCTGCTTGCTTTAAAGGGACATGAAACCCTTTTACAGAATACAATTTTTTTTACAATTTACTCCTATTATCAAATTTGCTTAAGTTTATCTTTGTTGAAGAGATATCTAGATAGGTAGTGTGTGCCTGTCTGGAGCACTACATGACCATGAATAGTTTTGCCATCTAGTGCTCTTGCCAATTTATAACATTGTAGCAAAATTGCTGCCACATAGTGTCGCAGATACCTTACTGCTTTTCAACCAAGGATAATAAGAAAACAAAGAACATTAGAAAGTTGTTTAAAATAGTGTGCTCTATCTCACTGGTTTTCAAACCTGTCCTCGGGCCTCCTTAACAGGCAAGATTTTCAGGATTACCTTGGGTGAGAGCAGGCAAAATTACCATGTTTATTAATAAGCTGATTATTTCTCCTGTGCTCCAGTTCAGATATCCACAAAATGTAGCTTATTAGGGAGGGTAGGGACAGGTTTGAAGACAAGTACTCTATCTGAATCATGAAAGAAAAATGTTGGGTTTTATGTCCCTTTAATGTTTATTGTGTGTATAGAGAGAGAGGAGGAGACATTTTGTCAAGGTCTTTACACGGCTTCAAAGTAGATTACTAAATGTGTTATAAGGCTAGAAAAAAGTTGTATTAAAAAAATCCCACACTGAAATTGCAGACCTTTTATCATAAATTACTGTGCAACCTATATTTTTATTAAAGGGTCATGAAACACTTTGAGATTATAATATAAAATGTTTAATTTATGTAGTGTAAAAAATCTTGCAATATGGCTGCAGGTGGCATTTCGTTTTCTGCACCAGATATTTGGTGCATTTCCGCAGATATTTGTGTGTTGCATTTTGAAAACCAATAAATCCGGCACTAAAAAGAGATAAATAACTCTGCCTGCAACCGCCATATTTGGCATTCGTTTTGTTATTTCCATCTTAATATGAGGAGAGTCCACGGCTTTATTCATTACTTGTGGGAAATACAGAACCTGACCACCAGGAGGAGGCAAAGACACTCCAGCCAAAGGCTTAAAGGGACATGACACCCACACTTTTTCTTTCATGATTTAGAAAGAGAATGCAATTTTAAACATCTTTCTAATTTACTTATATTATCTGTTTTATTCTCTTGATATTCTTTGCTGAAAAGCATATCTAGATATGCTCAGAGCTGCTGATTGGTTGCTGCACATAGAAGCCTCGTGTGATTGGCTCACCATGTGCATTGCTTTTTCTTCAACTAAGGATATCTAAAAAATTTAGCAAAATAAATAGAAGTAAATTGTAATGTTGTTTAAATTTCTATTCTCTATCTGAATCATGAAAGAAAGATTTTGGGTTTAGTGGCCCTTTAAATACCTCCCCCACTCCCCTTATCCCCCAGTCATTATTTGCCTTTCGTCACAGGAGGATGGCAGAGAAGTGTCGGGAGATTCGGAGTAGTCTCTTATGAAGGGTAGTGCTCTTCGAAATGGGACTGGAGTTTTAAGTAGTCTTGTCAGCAGGAAAAGTCTTTCTACGAAACCAAAAAATGGGTGCTTTTGAGTGTGCCTTTAACACTTAGGTTATGTCTGAAAACTCAGGTTATGTATATAATTAATAGTTTTGAATATAAGGTGTAAACTTAGAATATGAACTATTGTCTATAGTAGACTAGACTAGAGTAAGCTCTTATCTATAAAGTGGATCTCACTGCGATAACACAATTAAAAAGTGACATAACTCATACACACTTATTTCTTCTACAAGATCCGACGAGTCAACAGATTTCATCCTTACTTGTGGGATATTATCCTCCTGCTAACAGGAAGTGGCAAAGAGCACCACAGCAGAGCTGTATATATAGCTCCTCCCTTCCCCTCCACCTCCAGTCATTCTCTTTGCCTGTGTTATACTAGATAGAGGTAAAGTGAGGTGTTAGTTTTAATTTCTTCAATCAAGAAGTTTTTTATTTTAAATGGTACCGGTGTGTACTATTTTCCTCAGGGGGATATGGAAGAAGATTTCTGCCCTGAGGTTGATGATCTTAGCAGCTGTAACTAAGATCCATGTTGGTTCCCACAAGACTTCTGAAGGTAACACAAGAGACATCTTCAGCGTAGAGAACGGTTTCATGCTACAAGCATTAAGGTATGTGCAGACCTTTATTTCTGAGGAGAACTGCCTGGCATTAATTTCCCTGTAAGGGAATGGGGTAAGCAGTAAGCCTGTTATACAGAGGGGTGTTACTGGAGTCCCTTGTTTTTATTTTTCTAAGTTGACATTTTATGGGCATTATATGACACTCTGGGAGAGGGAAAAACGGTTGATGGAGTTTTTTATTTTCGTCAGATAACCAGTATAACTTGCTGGGATGTGTTTGGGGTGTTTAGTGTTCCACTTAGCTTTGTTTGCAAAACCGCTTCACCATGCGGTTGTTTTTAGGCCTGTACACACACACACACACACACGTGAAACTCGAAAAATTAGAATATTGTGCAAAAGTTCATTTATTTCCCTAATGCAACTTAAAAGGTGAAACTGATATATGAGAGAGACTCATTACATGTAAAGCAAGATAGTTCAAGCCGTGATTTGTCATAATAGTGATGATTATGGCTTACAGCTCATGAATACCCCAAATCTACAATCTCAGAAAATTAGAATATTGTGAAAAAGTGCAATATTCTAGGCTCAAAGTGTCCCACTCTAATCAGCTAATTAAGCCATAACACCTGCAAAAGGTCCCTGAGCCTTTAAATGGTCTCTCAGTCTGGTTCAGTAGGAATCGCAATCATGGGAAAGACTGCTGACCTGACAGTTTTGCAGGAAACCATCCATACGGAGGGAAAGCCTCAAAAGGTAATTGCAAAAGAAGTTGGATGTACCGAAAGTGCTTTATCAAAGCACATTAATAGAAATGTATGTGGAAGGGAAAAGTGTGGAAGAAACGGTGCACAAGCAGCAGGGATGACTGCAGCCTGGAGAGGATTGTCACGAAAAGGCCATTCAAAAGTGTTGGGGACTTTCACAAGGAGTGGACTGAGGCTGGAGTCAGTGCATGAAGAGCCACCACACACAGACGGTTCCTGGACATGGGCTTCAAATGTCATATTCCTCTTGTCGATCTACTCCTGAACTACAAACAAGGTCAGAAGCGTCTTACCCGGGCTAAAGAAAAACAGACCTGGTCTGTTGCTCAGTGGTCCAAAGTCCTCTTTTCTGATGAGAGCAAATTTTGCATCTCATTTGGAAACCAAGGACCCAGAGTATGGAGGAAGAATAGAGAGGCACACACTGCAAGATGTTTGAAGTCCAGTGTGAAGTTTCCACAGTGTGTTGATTTGGGGAGCCATGTCATCTGCTGGTGTTGGTCCACTGTGCTTCATTAAGTCCAGGGTCAACGCAGCCGTCTACCAGGAGATTTTGGAGCACTTCATGCTTCCTTCTGCAGACGAGCTCTATGGGGATTTTAAAAAAACAAAATTTAGAAAAAACAAAAACCAATGGCACTACTTGGTTGTGTACAGTTTTTTAGTAACTGAGTTGTTTAATAACTCAAGTATTCAATTAATTGTTCATTCTGAACTTTATGAATGCAAATTATATGAGTAAAATGGTGCTGTGTATTATTGAAATTTGGCAAAAATTGTGGTAGGTTAAGATAACCCCACATAGAAAAGAATACACACATAGCACTCTAGAACTGTTTATAGATATATAGCAATGGATTGTTTATGAAAATTATCTCAGTTATTCATGACAATTAGATTGGTCATGGTATCAGGGGAGAGGAAAAGGAGATAATTAAAATGTAACTTTTATTCCAAAGATGATTACTAAAAATATGGGGAACAAACACATTAAAAACACTCACAATATGTATTTACTCATATAGTTGAGATATGTATTAGTGTATGTCTATGTAAATAGACTTGTTGGTTATGCTCTATGGGGATGCTGACTTAATTTTCCAGCAGGACTTGGCACCTGCCCACACTGCCAAAAGCACCGAAACCTGCTTCAATGACCGTGGGATTACTGTGATTGATTGGCCAGCAAACTCGCCTGACTTGAACTGGGGCATTGCAAAGAGAAAGATGAGACCGAACAATGCAGAAGGGCTGAAGGCTGCTATTGAAGCATCCTGGTCTTCCATAACACCTCAGCAGTGCCACAGGCCGATAGCTTCCATGCCACGCCGAACTGAGGCAGTAATTGCTCCAAAAGGGGCCCACACCAAGTACTGAGTACATACAGTATGCATGCTTATACTTTTCAGAGGTCCGATATTGTTCTCTGTACAATCCTTGTTTTATTGATTGCATGTAATATTTCTCCAACATAGGTGTATCCGGTCCACGGCGTCATCCTTGTGGGATATTCTCTTCCCCAACAGGAAATGGCAAAGAGCCCAGCAAAGCTGGTCACATGGTCCCTCCTAGGCTCCGCCTTCCCCAGTCATTCTCTTTGCCGTTGTACAGGCAACATCTCCACGGAGATGGCTTAGAGTTTTTTGGTGTTTAAATGTAGTTTTATTCTTCAATCAAGAGTTTGTTATTTTAAAATAGTGCTGGTATGTACTATTTACTCTGAAACAGAAAAGAGATGAAGATTTCTGTTTGTAAGAGGAAAATGATTTTAGCAACCGTTACTAAAATCGATGGCTGTTTCCACACAGGACTGTTGAGAGGAATTAACTTCAGTTGGGGGAAACAGTGAGCAGACTTTTGCTGCTTGAGGTATGACACATTTCTAACAAGACTTGGTAATGCTGGAAGCTGTCATTTTCCCTATGGGATCCGGTAAGCCATTTTTATTAAATAAGAATAAAGGGCTTCACAAGGGCTTAAAGACTGGTAGACATTTTTCTGGGCTAAAACGATTGATTTATAAGCATTTTTAATAGTTTATAGCTTTGAGGAGTTATTTTATTCTTGGGAATTATGTTAAATAACCGGCAGGCACTGTATTGGACTGGGGGCCTTCTCTAATCATAGGCAGAGCCTCATTTTCGCGCCTCTATTGCGCAGTTGTTTTTGGGAAGCAAGGCATGCAGATGCATGTGTGAGGAGCTCAGATACATAGAAAAAGCTTACTGAAGGCGTCATTTGGTATCGTATTCCCCTCTGGGCTTGGTTGGGTCTCAGCAAGGCAGATACCAGGGACTGTATAGGGGTTAAATATAAAAACGGCTCCGGTTCCGTTATTTTAAGAGTTAAAGCTTTCAAATTTGGTGTGCAATACTTTTAAGGCTTTAAGACACTGTGGTGAAATTTTGGTGAATTTTGAACAATTCCTTCATACTTTTTCACATTTTCAGTAATAAAGTGTGTTCAGTTTAAAATTTAAAGTGACAGTAACGGTTTTATTTTAAAACGTTTTTTGTACTTTATCAAGTTTTTGCCTGTTTAACATGTCTGAACTATCAGATAGACTATGTTCTGTGTGTGAGGAAGCCAAGGTTCCTTCTCATTTAAATAGGTGTGATGTATGTGACACAAAATTTAGAGAAAATGATGCCCAAGATGATTCCTCAAGTGAGGGGAGTAAGCATGGTACTGCATCATCCCCTCCTTCGTCTACGCCAGTCTTGCCCACACAGGAGGCCCCTAGTACATCTAGTGCGCCAATACTCCTTACTATGCAACAATTAACGGCTGTAATGGATACTTCTATCAAAAAACATTTTAGCCAAAATGCCCACTTATCAGCGTAAGCGCGACTGCTCTGTTTTAGAAAATACCGAAGAGCATGAGGACGCTGATGATAATGGTTCTGAAATGCCCCTACACCAGTCTGAGGGGGCCAGGGAGGTTTTGTCTGAGGGAGAAATTTCAGATTCAGGGAAAATTTCTCAACAAGCTGAACCTGATGTGATTACATTCAAATTTAAATTGGAACATCTCCGCGCTCTGCTTAAGGAGGTGTTATCTACGCTGGATGATTGTGACAAATTGGTCATTCCAGAGAAATTATGTAAGATGGACAAGTTCCTAGAGGTCCCGGGGCCCCCCGAAGCTTTTCCTATACCCAAGCGGGTGGCGGACATTGTAAACAAAGAATGGGAAAGGCCCGGCATACCTTTTGTCCCTCCCCCTATATTTAAGAAATTGTTTCCTATGGTCGACCCCAGAAAGGACTTATGGCAGACAGTCCCCAAGGTCGAGGGGGGCGGTTTCTACTCTAAACAAACGCACTACTATCCCTATAGAAGATAGTTGTGCTTTCAAAGATCCTATGGATAAAAAATTAGAGGGTTTGCTTAAAAAGATGTTTGTTCAGCAAGGTTACCTTCTACAACCAATTTCATGCATTGTTCCTGTCACTACAGCAGCGTGTTTCTGGTTCGATGAACTAGAAAAGTCGCTCAATAAAGATTCTTCTTATGAGGAGATTATGGACAGAATTCATGCTCTTAAATTGGCTAATTCTTTTACTTTAGACGCCACTTTGCAATTGGCTAGATTAGCTGCGAAAAATTCGGGGTTTGCTATTGTGGCGCGCAGAGCGCTTTGGCTAAAATCTTGGTCAGCGGATGCGTCCTCCAAGAACAAATTGCTTAACATACCTTTCAAGGGGAAAACGCTGTTTGGCCCTGGCTTGAAAGAGATTATTTCAGATATCACTGGGGGTAAGGGCCACGCCCTTCCTCAGGATAGGTCTTTCAAGGCTAAAAATAAACCAAATTTTCGTCCCTTTCGCAGAAACGGACCAGCCCCAAGTTCTACATCCTCTAAGCAAGAGGGTAATACTTCTCAAACCAAGCCAGCCTGGAGGCCAATGCAAGGCTGGAACAAAGGTAAGCAGGCCAAGAAACCTGCCACTGCTACCAAGACAGCATGAGATGTTGGCCCCCGATCCGGGACCGGATCTGGTGGGGGGCAGACTTTCTCTCTTCGCTCAGGCTTGGGCAAGAGATGTTCTGGATCCTTGGGCGCTAGAAATAGTCTCCCAAGGTTATCTTCTGGAATTCAAGGAGCTACCCCCAAGGGGGAGGTTCCACAGGTCTCAATTGTCTTCAGACCACATAAAAAGACAGGCATTCTTATATTGTGTAGAAGACCTGTTAAAAATGGGAGTGATTCATCCTGTTCCATTAGGAGAACAAGGGATGGGATTCTACTCCAATCTGTTCATAGTTCCCAAAAAAGAGGGAACATTCAGACCAATCTTAGATCTCAAGATCCTAAACAAATTTCTCAAGGTTCCATCGTTCAAAATGGAAACCATTCGGACAATTCTTCCTACCATCCAGGAAGGTCAATTCATGACCACGGTGGATTTAAAGGATGCGTATCTACATATTCCTATCCACAAGGAACATCATCGGTTCCTAAGGTTCGCCTTTCTGGACAAGCATTACCAGTTTGTGGCACTTCCATTCGGATTAGCCACTGCTCCAAGAATTTTCACAAAGGTACTAGGGTCCCTTCTAGCGGTGCTAAGACCAAGGGGCATTGCATTAGTACCTTACTTGGACGACATACTGATTCAAGCGTCGTCTCTACCTCAAGCAAAGGCTCATACGGACATTGTCCTGGCCTTTCTCAGATCTCACGGGTGGAAAGTGAACGTAGAAAAAAGTTCTCTATCTCCGTCAACAAGAGTTCCCTTCTTGGGAACAATAATAGACTCCTTAGAAATGAGGATTTTTCTGACAGAAGCCAGAAAATCAAAACTTCTAAGCGCTTGTCAAGTACTTCATTCTGTTCTTCTTCCTTCCATAGCGCAGTGCATGGAAGTAATAGGTTTGATGGTCGCGGCAATGGACATAGTTCCTTTTGCGCGAATTCATCTAAGACCATTACAACTGTGCATGCTCAGACAGTGGAATGGGGATTATACAGACTTGTCTCCGACGATACAAGTAGATCAGAGGACCAGAGATTCACTCCGTTGGTGGCTGACCCTAGACAACCTGTCACAAGGGATGAGCTTCCGCAGACCAGAGTGGGTCATTGTCACGACCGACGCCAGTCTGGTGGGCTGGGGCGCGGTCTGGGAACCCCTGAAAGCTCAGGGTCTTTGGTCTCGGGAAGAATCTCTTCTCCCGATAAATATTCTGGAACTAAGAGCGATATTCAATGCTCTCAAGGCTTGGCCTCAGCTAGCAAAGGCCAAATTCATACGGTTTCAATCAGACAACATGACGACTGTTGCGTATATCAACCATCAGGGGGGAACAAGGAGTTCCCTGGCGATGGAAGAAGTGACCAAAATAATTCAATGGGCGGAGACTCACTCCTGCCACTTGTCTGCAATCCACATCCCAGGAGTGGAAAATTGGGAAGCGGATTTTCTGAGTCGTCAGACTTTTCATCCGGGGGAGTGGGAACTCCATCCGGAAATCTTTGCCCAAATATTTCAATTGTGGGGCATTCCAGACATGGATCTGATGGCGTCTCGTCAGAACTTCAAGGTTCCTTGCTACGGGTCCAGATCCAGGGATCCCAAGGCGACTCTAGTGGATGCACTAGTAGCACCTTGGAGTTTCAACCTAGCTTATGTGTTCCCACCGTTTCCTCTCATTCCCAGGCTGGTAGCCAGGATCAAACAGGAGAGGGTATCGGTGATCTTGATAGCTCCTGCGTGGCCACGCAGGACTTGGTATGCAGATCTGGTGAATATGTCATCGGCTCCACCATGGAAGCTACCTTTGAGACAGGACCTTCTTGTTCAAGGTCCGTTCGAACATCCGAATCTGGCCTCACTCCAACTGACTGCTTGGAGATTGAACGCTTGATTTTATCAAAGCGAGGGTTCTCAGATTCTGTCATTGATACTCTTGTTCAGGCCAGAAAGCCTGTAACTAGAAAGATCTACCATAAAATATGGAAAAAATATATCTGTTGGTGTGAATCTAAAGGATTCCCATGGAACAAGATAAAAATTCCTTAATTTAGTTCTTTCAGTTCTTCAGGGGGTTCCGTTTGAACCCCTACATTCCGTTGATATCAAGTTATTATCTTGGAAAGTTTTGTTTTTGGTTGCAATTTCTTCTGCTAGAAGAGTTTCAGAGTTATCTGCTCTGCAGTGTTCTCCTCCTTATCTGGTGTTCCATGCAGATAAGGTGGTTTTGCGTACTAAACCTGGTTTTCTTCCGAAAGTTGTTTCTAACAAAAATATTAACCAGGAGATAGTCGTGCCTTCTTTGTGTCCGAATCCAGTTTCAAAGAAGGAACGTTTGTTGCACAATTTGGATGTAGTTCGTGCTCTAAAATTCTATTTAGAGGCTACAAAGGATTTCAGACAAACATCTTCCTTGTTTGTTGTTTATTCTGGTAAAAGGAGAGGTCAAAAAGCAACTTCTACCTCTCTCTCTTTTTGGCTTAAAAGCATCATCAGATTGGCTTATGAGACTGCCGGACGGCAGCCTCCTGAAAGAATCACAGCTCATTCCACTAGGGCCGTGGCTTCCACATGGGCCTTCAAGAACGAGGCTTCTGTTGATCAGATATGTAAGGCAGCGACTTGGTCTTCACTGCACACTTTTACCAAATTTTACAAATTTGATACTTTTGCTTCTTCTGAGGCTATTTTTGGGAGAAAGGTTTTGCAAGCCGTGGTGCCTTCCATCTAGGTGACCTGATTTGCTCCCTCCCATCATCCGTGTCCTAAAGCTTTGGTATTGGTTCCCACAAGTAAGGATGACGCCGTGGACCGGACACACCTATGTTGGAGAAAACAGAATTTATGTTTACCTGATAAATTACTTTCTCCAACGGTGTGTCCGGTCCACGGCCCGCCCTGGTTTTTTAATCAGGTCTGATGATTTATTTTCTCTAACTACAGTCACCACGGTATCATATGATTTCTCCTATGCAAATATTCCTCCTTTACGTCGGTCGAATGACTGGGGAAGGCGGAGCCTAGGAGGGATCATGTGACCAGCTTTGCTGGGCTCTTTGCCATTTCCTGTTGGGGAAGAGAATATCCCACAAGTAAGGATGACGCCGTGGACCGGACACACCGTTGGAGAAAGTAATTTATCAGGTAAACATAAATTCTGTTTTTTTTACATCACAGAAACCTGACATTTTAACAGGGGTGTGTAGACTTTTTATATCCACTGTATATGTGTGTGTATAAAATATATATATATATAAGAAAGATTTTAGAGTCTTAAAAAATGGAGGTCTTTGTCTAAATTATTTCTTCTTTTTAATGCAATCGGTGCTTATTTATTTTTCAAATTGTTAGCTTTTTTTTTTTATAAATTATACGTATAATTTATATAAAAAACTAACAATTTGAAAAATAAATTAGCACTGACTGCATTAAAAAGAAGAAATAATTTAGACAAAGACCTCTTTGGAAATTAAGTAAAAGGTTTCTTCCCAAGCTTAGTTTGTAAAACGTGCAGGCATTCAGAAAAACGGACTAAGTTTAGATCTAATAGTACGGGGAAAGAATATACACTAAAGGATACTATTAGGTGCACTGATAAGAACATAGTATACCTAATAACCTGTTTATGTGGAAAACAATATGTAGGAGAGTCCATTAGACCTGTTAAAGAGAGAGCAAGGGAACATATTCTGTCATTAGAAAAGCCTACAGAGGACAGAAATAAAGACCTCCCAGTCCCAAAACATTTTTAAAAATGTAACAGTTGCCATTTAAAAATGTTCAACTACACTGCAATAGCAAAACTAAAACCAAATTGGAGAGGAGGAAATATAGAAAAAGAACTACAAAAAATAGAACTCAAATGGATCTATGAGCTAGAAGCCTTACAACCAAAATAATTAAGTATAGAGTTCAGTATATCTCTATTTTTAGGTTAAGCATTCTAAATAAGCATTAAAGGGACATAATACTCATATGCTAAATCACTTGAAACTGATGCAGCATAACTGTAAAAAGCTGACAGGAAAATATCACCTTAGCATCTCTATGTAAAAAGGAAGATATTTTACCTCACAATTTCCTCAGCTCAGCAGAGTACGTAGTAGTAAGTAGTAGTAAGTTATATCCAGCTGCAGGTAAAAAAAAACGAAGAAATGAGCGGCAGCCAATCAGTATCAGCAGTGCTGAGGTCATGAACTCTTTTACTGTGATCTCATGAGATTTGACTCAACTATGTTCCACGTGCCTTGATAAAATAGTGATATCTAAAAAGAACAAGATGTTTAGTACCACTGAGCCCGTCCACCTTTGAGGGGTCTCTGTCCCTCGAGGTGTGTTCCCTACAATCATCTCCGATTACACATGCAGCCACCCAGTGCACTACTAATCCTCCTGCGGGAGGGGCCCTGTGGCTGCCAGATTTTGCTGGCCAGTTGCAAACGGTGGTGTCTGCGGCCTTCAGTGCTTTACCTCACTCTGCTAAGCGCAATTGAAAGGTTAAACATTGCTATCCTTCCCAGGGGTCATCTACTCCATTGGATGTATCTGAGACTAGATTAGCCGCTGATAAAGAGTATTCCGATACTTCAACAGATTCTTTCTCTGGGTTGGAATCTGTGGCCTCTAAACCTCCGGCTGCGGAGGAATTAGACTTTAGGTTTAGGATGGAGCACTTTTTATTAAGAGGTGTTAGCTACTCTAGAGGTTCCGGAACCAAAGTTACCAGAGGAACCTTCTATTCCTAAGCTTGATAAAGTTTACGAGGACAGGGTAGTGCCCCAGACTTTCCCGGTTCCCGTAAAGATGGCAAATATTAAGGATGAATGGGAGAGACTTGGATCTTCTTTCTCCCCTTCTTCATTTATGAAATTATTCCCAGTTCCCGACTCTCAGCTAGAGCTTAGCGAGCTATCTCCACACTCACTAAGCGTACCACTATCCCACTCAAGGATAGTTCGTTGTTTAAGGAGCCCATGGATTAGAAATTAGAGACCCTGTTAAGAAAAACGTTTCAGCACACAGGGTTCTTATTTCAGACTGCAGCAGCGGTCGCTGCGGTGGCAGGATGCGCTACCTATTGGTGTGACTCTCAGATATGAAACTCCCCTCAATGAGATACAGGAAAGAATTAAGGCCCTAAGGGTAGCTAATTTGTTTATCTGTGATGCAAATATGCAGATTATTCACTTGAATGCCAAGACAGACTTTTCTGTTCTGGCCCGGGAGGCTCTATGGTTGAAGTCGTGGTCTGCTGACATGACGTCCAAATCTAGATTACTTTCCCTTCCATTTAAGGGGAAGGTTCTTTTTAATCCAGGCCTGGACTCTATCATATCCACGATCACGGGGGGCAAGGGTGCCTTTCTACCGCAGGATAAGAAGAATAAGTCTAGGGGTCCTAATTTTCGTCCCTTTCGTTCGGACAAGTCCCAATGACAGCAGCCTGCCGCGAAGCCCGAGCAGTCCAAGGGGTCTTGGAAACCATCTCAATATTGGAATAATGCAGAGCAAGAAGCCTGCTTACACAAAATCAGCATGAAGGGGCGGCCCCCGATCCGCCTCTAGATCTTGTAGGGGGCAGACTATCTCTTTTCGTGGAGCCTTGGATGAGCCCAGGGTTACAGGATAGGTTTCAAATCTCACCCTCCCAGGGGCAGATTCCTCTTGTCAAATCTATCGTCAAAACCAGAGAAACAAGATGCCTTTCTAGAGTGCGTGACAGATCTCTCCTCTCTAGGAGTAATTGTACTGGTACCTCTAGCAGAAAGAGGTCTAGGGTACTATTCAAACCTTTTCGTGGTCCTAAAGAAGGAGGGTACGTTTCGCCCGATTCTAGACCTAAAGTGCTTAAACAAGTTTCTGTTGGTCCCATTGCTCAACATGGAGACAATAAGGTCTATCCTGCCCTTAGTTCAAGAGGGTCAGTTCATGACTACAATAGACTTGAAGGACTCTTACCTTAATGTGCCAATACACAATGATCACTTCAAGTTCCTAAGATTCGCCTTTCTGGACCAGCACTTCCAGTTTGTAGCTCATCCCTTCGTTCTGGCTACTGCTCCAAGAGTCTTTACGAAGGTTCTGGGAGCTCTGCTTGCGGTGGCGAGATCCAGAGGTATTGCAGTAGCGCCTTATCTGGACGACATACTGGTCCAGGCTCTGTCCTGCCGGCTGGCAGACGACCATTTCAGAGCTCTTGTTCTTCGATCTCATGGATGGAAGATAAATTCAGGAAAGAGTTCTCTGGTTCCCAGAGTGGAGTTCCTGGGCACGATAATAGACACCATATCCCTGAAGATATTCCTGACAGAGCAGAGACTTTGCAAACTCTCCTTCAGCTGTCTTGCCCTTCAGACCTCCTCAAGGCCATCTGTAGCCCGGTGTATAGAGGTGATTGGGCTCATGGTATCCATCATAGATGTCATACCATACGCCAGGTTTAATCTCAGACCTCTTCAGTTGTGCATGCTGAGGCAATGAAACGCCGATCACTCGGATCTATCCCAACTGATTTCTCTGGACAAACGGTCGAGAGAATCCCTCTCTTGATGGCTCTGTCCAGATCAGCTGTCCCAGGGGACATCCTTCCTGAGGCCATTCTGGGAGATTGTGACTACAGATTCCAGTCAGACAACATTACGTTGGTGGCTTACATCAACCATCAGGGTGGAACGAGAATCTCCCTTGCCATGAGGTTAGTATTTCGGATTCTGGAATGGGCGGAGTCCCACAACTGTTCGCTGTCAACTATCCACATTTCGGGTGTGGACAACTGGGAAGAAGATTTTCTCAGACTATTGTTTCATCCGGGGGAATGGTCTCTTCATCCCGAAGTGTTTGCGGAAATTTGCAACAGATGGGGGATACCGGAGATAGATCTCATGGCGTCCAGACTCAACTTCAAGCTACCCAGATACGGGTCGCGGTCCAGGGATCCCCAGGCAGAACTGATAGATGCCTTAGCAGTGCCTTGGGGGTTTAATCCTAGTCTACATATTTCCACCGTTAACACTTCTATCTCGAGTAGTGGCCCGCATCAAGCAGGAGCAAGCATCAACTATTCTGATTGCTCCGTCGTGGCTGCGGAGGATTTGGTTTGCGAATCTGGTGGGAATGTCATCGTCTCCTCCATGGAGGTTGCCCTGTCGCAGAGATCTGCTGGTACAGTGTCCCTTTGTGCATCAAAATCTAGATTCTCTGAGGCTGACTGCGTTGGGATTGAACGCTTAGTCCTAGCCAGGAAGAGGGTTTTCTGAGAGTGTGATTGATACTCTTTCACGCCAGGAAGCCGGTCAACCGACGCATCTATCATAAGGTGTGGAGGACCTACTCTGGTGTGATCCTTTCCTTTCTCCAGGACGGTTTGGAGAAGGGACTTGCCGCAAGTTCCTTAAGGGGACAAATTTCGAGTTTGAATTTGGTTCTTAGGGTTCTTAGGGTTTTGCAGAGGGCTCCGTTTTTAGCCTATGCATTCGCTTGACATTAAATTACTGTCTTGGAAGGTTCTTTTTCTACTGGCTATTGCTTCAGCACGCAGAGTCTTGAGTTGGCAGCCTTGCAATGTGAGCCTCCTTATTTGGTTTTTCATGCCGATAAGCTGTCCTTTGCACTGGGTTGGGGTTTCTCCTTAAGGTTGTGTCTGATCGAAACATCAATTAGGAAATTGTAGTTCCTTCCTTGTGTCCTAAACCCCCCCCCCCCCCCCCTTCTTCGAAGGAACGGTTACTTCATAATTTGAAGGTGGTTCGAGCTTTGAAATTCTATCTTCAGGTTACAAAGGATTTCAGACAGACTTCAGCATTGTTTGTCGTCTATTCTGGGAAGCGCAAAGGGCAGAAGGCTTCTTCTACTTCCCTATCTTTTTGGCTGAGGAGCATGATTCGCTTGGCTTATGAGACAGCGGGACATAAGCCTCCTCAGAGGATTACGGCTCTCTCAACTAGAGCTTGGGTATTTGTTTCCCACAAGTAATGAATGAAGCTGTGGACTCTCCTCATATTAAGATGGAAAACATAAATTATGCTTACCTGATAATTTAATTTCCATCTGTATGAGGAGAGTCCACGGGCCCCCACCGAGTTCTCTGTTGGGCAGACCTAAATTTCTTTAGTTTTTCTTCTGGCACCATTTATACCCTGATATTTCTCCTACTGTTACTTGTTCCCTTCGGCAGAATGACTGTGGGATGAGGGGAGTGGGGGAGGTATTTAAGCCTTTGGCTGGGGTGTTTTTGCCGCCTCCTGGTGGCCAGGTTCTGTATTTCCCACATGTAATGAATGAAGCCGTAGACTCTCCTCATACAGATGGAAATTAAATTATCAGGTAAGCATAATTTATGTTTTTGCCCCCATTTCCTCATAAATTTATTGTAAAACTGCAGAAATATATTTTTGTTGTACATGTAATAGATCTTTACTGTTTTTAAAGTGAAATACTCAAATTCTGATTTAATTTAAATACCAGTGACTGAAAATTAGCTGGATTGTAGAGTATACCATTGCCAGGGTTAATGCAATCTGCCAGTGTTTGTCATTATTTATTATGTACAAATGGTTTTCACTGTATAATTTATTATTATTATTATTGTTGTTTGGGTAAGTGGGATGAAGATGTTAAGTTTGCATAAAACCAGTCTTTATCCTGTTTGCCAATAACTTCATCTCTGCTAATAAGGTATCCACTGATTGGTTCTCACAGCGGAAACTGCACGGCAAGCAAGACGATGAGGAAGCTACTGAAGAAGACACTGAAGAAAAATGTACTATTTGCCTTTCTATATTAGAGGAGGGTGAAGATGTCAGGTAATATATTTTGTTGGCCTTCTGATCAACTCTGGTTCCACATTCTGTCTTTTTATTTGTATTGCAAAAAATAGTTGTGTGCGGTATTAACACAAAAACACAGTCATGCAAATAGCCTTTATCCGGTAGGGCATTTATTAATAAATAGATTGATTTTGTTGAAAGTTTTGTACATTAAAGGAACAGTAAGCACCTTAAGATTTGTATGTAGTATGTTTGGTTATGCCTAATGAAACAACTTTGCAGGATATTTGCATTACTTATTTTCCACCTTTTCATATAATTTAGCTCTGAGAAAAGAGCCATTTCTAATGTTCAGAACTTGAAATGTATCCTGCTGACTTCTCAAGGCTAACTCACACATTAGATTTGATTTAAATCAAATTGATTGAAATTATGATTTAAATCTCGACTAGTCAGTAAGTCCAATTTCTCCAACATAGGTGTGTCCGGTCCACGGCGTCATCCTTACTTGTGGGATATTCTCTTCCCCAACAGGAAATGGCAAAGAGCCCAGCAAAGCTGGTCACATGATCCCTCCTAGGCTCCGCCTTCCCCAGTTATTCTCTTTGCCGTTGTACAGGCAACATCTCCACGGAGATGGCTTAGAGTTTTTTGGTGTTTAAATGTAGTTTTTATTCTTCAATCAAGAGTTTGTTATTTTAAAATAGTGCTGGTATGTACTATTTACTCTGAAACAGGAAAGAGATGAAGATTTCTGTTTGTAAGAGGAAAATGATTTTAGCAACCGTTACTAAAATAGATGGCTGTTTCCACACAGGACTGTTGAGAGGAATTAACTTCAGTTGGGGGAAACAGTGAGCAGACTTTTGCTGCTTGAGGTATGACACATTTCTAACAAGACTCGGTAATGCTGGAAGCTGTCATTTTCCCTATGGGAACCGGTAAGCCATTTTCTTAGTTTAAGTAAAAGAATAAAGGGCTTCATTAGGGCTTAAAAAACTGGTAGACATTTTTCTGGGCTAAAACGATTACTTTACTAAGTATATTTGGCAGATTATTACTTTTAATAGTTGTTAAATCTTGGGGATTGTTTTAATAAAAACGGCAGGCACTGTATTGGACACCTTTTTCACTGGGGGCCTTTTCTAGTCATAGACAGAGCCTCATTTTCGCGCCTCTAATGCGCAGTTGTTTTTGGAAAGCATGGCATGCAGATGCATGTGTGAGGAGCTAAGAACCACTGAAAAAGCTTATAGAAGGCATCATTTGGTATCGTATTCCCCTCTGGGCTTGGTTGGGTCTCAGCAAAGCAGATACCTGGGACTGTATAGGGGTTAAATGTAAAAACGGCTCCGGTTCCTTTATTTTAAGGGTTAAAGCTTTCAAATTTGGTGTGCAATACTTTTAAGGCTTTAAGTTACTGTGGTGAAATTTTGGTGAAATTTGAACAATTCCTTCATACTTTTTCACATATTCAGTAATAAAGTGTGTTCAGTTTGAAATTTAAAGGGACAGTAACGGTTTTATTGTAAAACGTTTTTTGTGCTTTGTTCACAAGTTTAAGCCTGTTTAACATATCTGAACCATCAGATAACGATGTTCTATATGTATGAAAGCCAATGTGTCTCCCCATTTAAATATATGTGATATATTTGTGTCATAATGTCCAAACAAAGTAGGGATAATAATGCCATAGATATGATATTGCCCAAGATGATTCCTCTAATGAGGGGAGTAAGCATGGTACTGCATCATCCCCTTCTGTGTCTACACCAGTTTTGCCCACACAATAGGCACCTAGTACATCTAGTGCGCCAATACTTATTACCATACAACAATTAATGGCTGTAATGGATAATTCTATTGCATGCATTTTTTCCAAAATGCCTACTTATCAGAGAAAGCGTGATTGCTCTGTTTTAAACACTGAAGAGCAAGAGGACGCTGATGATATCTGTTCTGACATACCCTCACACCTATCTGAAGGGGCCAGGAGGGAGGTTTTGTCTGAGGGAGAAATTTCAGATTCAGGGAAAATTTCTCAACAAGCAGAACCTGATATTGTAACTTTTAAATTTAAATTTCAACATCTCCACGCACTACTTAAGGAGGTATTATCTACTCTGGATGATTGTGACAATTTGGTCATTCCAGAGAAATTAGGTAAGATGGACAAGTTCCTAGAGGTTCCGGTGCCCCCCGATGTTTTTCCTATACCCAAGCGGGTGGCGGACATAGTAAATAAGGAGTGGGAAAGGCCCGGCATACCTTTTGTCCTCCCCCTATATTTAAGAAATTAGTTCCTATAGTCGACCCCAGAAAGGACTTATAGCATACAGTCCCCAAGGTCGAGGGGGCGGTTTCTACTCTAAACAAACGCACTTCTATTCCTATAGAAGATAGTTGTGCTTTCAAGATCCTATGGATTAAAGGTTAGAGGGTTTGCTTAAAAAGATGTTTGTTCAGCAAGGTTACCTTCTACAACCAATTTCATGCATTGTTCCGGTCACTACAGCTGCGTGTTTCTGGTTCGAAGAACTAGAAAAGTCGCTCAATAAAGAATCTTCGTACGAGGAGGTTTTGGACAGAGTTCAAGCTCTTAAATTGGCTAACTCTTTTTTTTTATTTTAGATGCCGCTTTGCAATTAGCTAGATTAGCGGCGAATAATTCAGGGTTTGCTATCGTGGCGCGCAGAGCGCTTTTGCTTAACATCCCTTTCAAGGGTAAAACACTGTTTGGCCCTGACTTGAAAGAGATTATTTCAGACATCACTGGGGGAAAGGGCCACGCCCTTCCTCTGGATAGGTCTTTTAAGGCTAAAAAGAAGCCAAATTTTCGTCCCTTTCGCAGAAACGGACCAGCCTCAAATTCTACACCCTCTAAGCAAGAGGGTAATACTTCTCAAACCAAGCCAGCCTGGAGGCCGATGCAAGGCTGGAACAAGGGTAAGCAGGCCAAGTCACCTGCCACTGCTACCGAAACAGCATGAAGTGTTGGCCCCCGATCTGGGAAGGATCTGGTGGGGGGCAGACTTTCTCTCTTTGCTCAGGCTGGGGCAAGAGATGTTCAGGATCTTTGGGCGCTAGAAATAGTTTCTCAAGGTTATCTCCTGGAATTCAGGGAACTACCCCCAAGGGGAAGGTTCCACGGGTCTCAATTATCTTCGAACAGGCATTCTTACACTGTGTAGAAGACCTGTTAAGCATGGGAGTGATTCATCCTGTTCCATTAGGAGAACAAGGGATGGGTTTTTACTACAACCTGTTCATAATTCCCAAAAAAGAGGGAACATTCAGACCTATTTTAGATCTCAAGATTCTAAACAAGTTTCTAAGGGTTTCATCATTCAAAATGGAAACCATTCGAACGATCCTTCCTACCATCCAGGAAGGTCAATTCATGACCACGGTGGACTTAAAGGATGCGTACCTACGTATTCCTACCCACAAGGAACATTTTCGGTTCCTAAGGTTCGCCTTTCTGGACAAGCATTACCTGTGGCACTTCCATTCGGATTAGCCACTGCTCCAAGGATTTTCACAAGGGTACTAGGGTCCCTTCTAGCGGTGCTAAGACCAAGGGGCATTGCAGTAGTACCTTACTTGGACGACATCCTGATTCAAGTGTCGTCTCTGTCAAAAGCAAGGGTTCATACGGACATTGTCCTAGCCTTTCTCAGATCTCACAGGTGGAAAGTGAACATAGAAAAAAGTTCTCTGTCCCCGTCAACAAGAGTTCCCTTCTTGGGAACAATAATAGTTTCCTTAGAAATGAAGGTTTTTCTGACAGAGGCCAGAAAATCAAAACTTCTAAGCTCTTGTCAGGTACTTCATTCTGTTCTTCCTTCCATAGCGCAGTCCATGGAAGTAATAGGTTTGATGGTTGCGGCAATGGACATAGTTCCTTTTGCACGAATTCATCTAAGACCATTGCACCTGTGCATGCTCAGACAGTGGAATGGGGTTTATACAGACTTGTCTCAGACGATACAAGTAGATCAAATAACCAGAGATTCACTCCGTTGGTGGCTGACCCTGGACAACCTGTCACAGGGAATGAGCTTCCGCAGACCAGAATAGGTCATTGTCACGACCGACGCCAGTCTGGTGGGCTGGGGCGCGGTCTGGGAACCCCTGAAAACTCAGGGTCTATGGTTTCGGGAAGACTCTCTTCTCCCGATAGACATAATGGAACTGAGAGCGATATTCAATGCTCTCAAGGCTTGGCCTCGACTAGCAAAGGCCAAATTCATAAGGTTTCAATCAGACATCATGACGACTGTTACATATATCAACCATCAGGGGGAAACAAGGAGTTCCCTGGCGATGGAGGAGCATCCGGGGGAGTGGGAACTCCATCTGGAAATCTTTGCCCAAATAACTCAATTATGGGGCATTCCAGACATGGTTCTGATGGCCTCTCGTCAGAACTTCATGGTCCCTTGTTACGGGTCCAAATCCAGGGATCCCAAGGCGACTCTATTGGATACAATAGTAGCACCTTGGATCTTCAACCTAGCTTATGTATTCCCACCGTTTCCTCTCATTCCCAGGCTGGTAGCCAGGATCAATCTGGAGAGGGCTTTGGTGACCTTGATAGTTCCTGTGTGGCCACGCAGGACTTGGTATGCAGACCTGGTGAATGTGTCATCGGCTCCACCATGGAAGCTACCTTTGAGACAGGACCTTCTTATTCAGGGTCCATTCGAACATCCGAATCTGGTTTTCCTCCAACTGACTGCTTGGAGTTTGAACGCTTGATTTTATCAAAGCGTGGGTTTTCAGATTCTGTAATAGATACTTATTCAGGCTAGAAAGCCTGTAACTAGAAAAATTTACCATAATATATGGAAAAAATATATCTGTTGGTGTGAATCTAAAGGATTCCCATGGAACAAGATAAAAATTCCTAAGATTCTTTCCTTTCTACAAGAAGGTTTGTAGAAAGGATTTTCTGCGAGTTCTCTGAAGGGACAGATCTCTGCTTTATCTGTTTTACTTCACAAAAGGCTGGCAGCTGTGCCAGACGTTTAAGCGTTTGTTCAGGCTCTGGTTAGAATCAAGCCTGTTTACAGACCTTTGACTCTTCCCTGGAGTCTTAATCTAGTTCTTTCAGTTCTTCAAGGGGTTCCGTTTGAACCCTTACATTCCGTAGATATTAAGTTATTATCTTGGAAAGTTTTGTTTTAGGTTGCAATTTCTTCCGCTAGAAGAGTTTCTGAGTTATCTGCTCTGCAGTGTTCTCCGCCCTATCTGGTCCATGCAGATAAGGTGGTTTTACGTACTGAGCCTGGTTTTCTTCCGAAGGTTGTTTCCAACAAAAATATTAACCAGGAGATAGTTGTACCTTCTTTGTGTCCGAATCCAGTTTCATAGAAGGAACGTTTGTTACACAATTTGGACGTTGTCCGTGCTCTAAAATTCTATTTAGATGCTACAAAGGATTTCAGACAAACATCTTCCTTGTTTGTTGTTTATTCTGGTAAAAGGAGAGGTCAAAAAGCAACTTCTACCTCTCTATCTTTTTGGCTTAAAAGCATCATCAGATTGGCTTATGAGACTGCCGGACGGCAGCCTCCTGAAAGAATCACAGCTCATTCCACTAGGGCCGTGGCTTCCACATGGGCCTTTAAGAACGAGGCTTCTGTTGATCAGATATGTAAGGCAGCGACTTGGTCTTCACTGCACACTTTTACCAAATTTTACAAATTTGATACTTTTGCTTCTTCTGAGGCTATTTTTGGGAGAAAGGTTTTGCAAACCGTGGTGCCTTCCATCTAGGTGACCTGATTTGCTCCCTCCCATCATCCGTGTCCTAAAGCTTTGGTATTGGTTCCCACAAGTAAGGATGACGCCGTGGACCGGACACACCTATGTTGGAGAAAACAGAATTTATGTTTACCTGATAAATTACTTTCTCCAACGGTGTGTCCGGTCCACGGCCCGCCCTGGTTTTTTAATCAGGTCTGATGATTTATTTTCTTTAACTACAGTCACCACGGTATCATATGATTTCTCCTATGCAAATATTCCTCCTTTACGTCGGTCGAATGACTGGGGAAGGCGGAGCCTAGGAGGGATCATGTGACCAGCTTTGCTGGGCTCTTTGCCATTTCCTGTTGGGGAAGAGAATATCCCACAAGTAAGGATGACGCCGTGGACCGGACACACCGTTGGAGAAAGTAATTTATCAGGTAAACATAAATTCTGTTTTTAAATCACTGTTTCTTTCATGCAGTTGGTGAGAGTCCACAATCCTTTACTCATGGGAACTACTTCTCTACTGCTAGGAGGCAAAGATTCCCAAACCTCAAGAGCTCTATATAAACCCTCACACATACCTCAGTCTTTACTTTGCTTCTGTTGGAGGTGGTTGAAGAATTAAGATGTGCAGTGTTCTTCGTAGAGAGGGGTCTTTTATCTATGTGAGGCCCGATTCCCCTCAGAGTACATGGTTTGTCGGAGGTACATACTTGGAGTATGGTCTGATACTACGGTTTTGCCTCATGGGAAATCTTTCACAGGCCCTCTGTAAATTCGGTCGCAGGGATTAATCTTCGGCCTTCCTTTAGAGGTCGACGATATACTCCTATTTCCATTGCCTCTGTTGATATGTTTCAGTATTGGTTTTAGTGGAGGAGTGTTTATGTGTAATTCCATTTTATATATATATACTATGGCTTTATCTATATATGTATATAGCGCGTTTGGTCTTTTGGAGCATTTTTCAGTATTTTTAAACCCCAGTTTTCTTTCCAAAGGCAGGAAGAGTCCATAACTTCATTCATTACTGTTGGGAATATCAACACCTGGCCACCAGGAGGAGGCAAAGACACCCCAACCAAAGGCTTTAAATATCCCACCCACTTCCCCTATCCCCCAAGTTATTCTTTGCCTTTCGTCACTATAGGAGGATGGCAGAGAAAGTGTTAGAAGAAGATAGTCCTTTAATGGGTATTATCCCTTCAAGAGAGGACTGGAGTTTTTACAGTAACCACGTAAGTCACTCAGTGAGTGTGGTGGTGAACATTCGATTCAGATGTAACCGGAAAGTTCTCTGTATTGATCTGGATACTCAACCCAACGACCCCTGGGTAACCAGTGTTAACGAGTTACTATTTTACACCGTTCACTCAGGTTCCTGGAAGGAGAACAGAGAGTCTGTCGCACTTTAGGTAGCTGTGTCTGCTCGGCAACACTGATCCTGGGATAAGTCACTTATCTATTTATGGGAATGTGCCTAGTGGGTATTATCTCTCCCCTAATATAGAGGGACGGCTTATTCATAGTGTGACAAATGTTAATCCCCTATGGGATCCGGGGTTAAATTACCTCCGCTGTGCTTCTTCTCCGCTTCGGGTGCTTTCGGTTTGCTGTGGAGGCAGGCTTAGTTACACGATCAGGCCTTTTCTCCTCTATGATAGCAGCTCCGGTTGTCTCAGGCTACAGTTTGCTTCTATTTGAAAAGTCTACTGACTATTCTTCAGCTCTGGGTTACTAATAGGTGGCTAGTACCCCAGCCTAGATGTGGGTAGAGGTGCCCCTCTGCGCTTCAGCGCTTTTTCTTTTTTCCGCTAGGGAGGACTCTGATTTTAACCCTTCAGAGGGTTCTGTCCCTACTTTAACTATTTCCAATGTTTGTTTATATTGCGAAGAGGCCATGGTTTGTCCACCTGCTCTATTTTGTTCTAGTCTTCCTAGCTTTTAACACAAAACATGTACAACTAGAACAGTTAACCAAAACTCTGATAACTTTAACCCCTCTGTGCCTTCCACCTCTCAGGACTCTGTTGTCCAGGAGATGTCCACTTTAACTCTGCATCCCCGGAGTTTTCGTTCCTTTCGATCAGACAAGAACCAGATGACTCAATCATCCTCCAAGCCTGAACAGTCCAAGAGTACTTGAAAACCCAACCAGACTTGAAACAAGTCCAAGCAGACCAAAAAGCCAACAGATAACAAGTCTGCATGAAGGGGCGGCCAACGATCCTGGATCAGATAGAGTAGGGAGCAGACTGTCCTTCTCATGGGGCTTAAGTTCAGGATCCTTGGGTGTTGGACGTTGTATCTCAGGGATACAAAATAGGGTTCAAATCTTGTCCTCCAAGGGACAGATTTCTCTTTTCAAGAATGTCTTGAAAACCAGAAAAGAGAGCGGCCTTCTTAGATTGCATTCGGGATCTTTCCTCCCTGGGAGTAATTTTATTCCAACCTCTTTGTGGTTCCCAAAACGGAGCGGACTTCTCTTCCAATACTGGACTTAAAAAAAATGTCTAAACAAGTTTCTCAGAGTTTCCTCCTTCAAGATGGAATCTATCAGGTCCATCCTTCCCCTGATTCAGGAAGGACAGTTCATGACGACAATCGATTTAAAGGATGCATACCTTCATGTTCCGATCCACAAGGATCATTTTCAGTTCCTGAGGTTTGCATTTCTGGACCTACATTTCTAGTTCATAGCCCTTCCATTTGGCTTAGCTACTGCTCCAAGAATGTTTACAAAGGTCCTGGGAGCCCTTCTAGCAGTGGCCAGGTTCCAGGGTATCGCAGTAGCATCTTACCTGGACTTGGTTCAAGCTTAATCCTTTTCCTTTAGCAAGATGTCAGACGGAGTCTTTTCGGTGTCTCCTTCTGCAGTTCCCAGCACCAGAGCTGTTTTTCTAGGGACCATAATAGATTCTTTCTCTATGAAGATATTTTCTGACGGATCAGAGACCGTTCTAAGCTGGTGTCTGCTTGTCGATCCATTCAAACCACTCTAAACCCTTCGGTGGTGCAGTGTATGGAAGTCATTGGTCTCATGGTGTCCTCCATGGACATTATTCCTTTTACTCGCTTCCATCTACATTTATGCATGATGAGGCAATGGAACAGAGATTACTTTAACCTGTCTCATCAGATCATTCTGGACAAATTAACGAGAGACTCTCTCATTCTTGGTGGCTGTGTCAGGATCACCTGTCTGTAGGCACATGCTTTTTGAGACCATCCTGGGAGATTGTGACTACGGATGCCAGCCTTTCAGGCTGTGGAGCAGTCTAGGGTCCCAGGAAATCTCAGGGTACTTGGTCCCGAGAAGAATAATCTCTTCCCATAAACATCTTGGAACTTCTGCAATTTGCAACGCTTTGAGGGCTTGGCCCCAACTTCGTTCTGTCCGGTATATCAGATTTCAATCAGACAACATAACTTCTGTCGCTTACATAAATTATCAGGGAGGAACAAGAAGTTCCCTAGCGATGATGGAAGTGTCTCGAATTCTGCAGTGGGCGGAATCCCACAATTGTCTTTCCGCTATCCACATTCCGGAGTGAACAACTGAGAAGCAGATTTCCTCAGCAGACAGTCCTTTCACCCTGGGGAGTGGTCTCTACACCCCGAGGTGTTCTCTGGGAACTCTCAGATTGGGGGTTCCAGAGATTGACCTCATGGCTTCTCGTCTCAATTACAAGCTACCCTCAGGCGGAGTTGGTGGGCGCGTTAGCAGTTCCATGGAGGTTCAAGCTCATATATCTTTTTCCTCCGTTGAGACTCTAACTTTGAGTCATTGCTCGCATCAAGCAGGAGCTAGCTCCGGTAATTCTAATAGTGCCATCTTGGCCACGGAGAACATGGTTCGCAGATCTGGTGAGGATGTCCTCCTCCCCTCCATGGAGATTGCCGCCCCGAGCGGATATTCTAATGCATGGACCATTCCTGCATCAAACCTAGATTCTCTGAGACTGACTGCGTGGAGATTGAACGCCTAGTCTTATCCAAAAGAGGTTTTTCTGAGAGGGTCATAGGTACTCTCATCCAGGCTCATAAGCCTGTTACTCGCCACATCTACCACAGGGTGTGGCGTACCTACCTACTTTTGGTGTGAGGAACACGGTTTTCCCTGGCACAAAGTGAGAATTGCTGGAATTCTGTCTTTTCTTCAGGATGGAAAAGGAGTTTCAATCCAGGGATTGAAAATATTGTACACTTCAAAAGCACTCTTACCTAAGGAGAAGAGGCTCTAGGTTGGAACAGGAATTCTCAGGGAAGGGAGACTGTCTTAACCGTAACAAGTTAAAATTTAACCTTTATTAGGATTCTCAATAAAATAATAGTCCACAAACAAACATATATGCTTCTATTAAAAACACAGATGAGATAGGGGATATAGTATGCAGCGTGTTAAGTTGAACGTAGGAAATTACTGATGGGGTTAATTCTTAACCTAGGATAAAAAATCCATAGTCGAGAATCAATGTTCCCTTAGTAAATTGATAGTATGCGGTACTATTAGATGTTAGTACAAGTGTTTGGTGCGACTGAACATAGTATTAAACTTACTAATGTTTATAGTACACCTTAATGGCGTTTATTTGCTTTACATTAAATGTTCATGTCTGCTTAGGTAACTTAGCCACATTAGTTTAAGGCTCAAATTGTTAATACATTACTTTGTTGCCACTCGTGATACTGTATATTCTGAATATAAGTTACTGTTATTAACACTCGTAATGCTATCAGAAAAATAGAGAGGATCTTCAAATCCTCCTTATAGGCTGTAATCTGTTTTATAGGTATTACCCGTGTTAGGGCTAATGTAAATGTTCTTATAGCCTGATTCTATGGATATCTGTTAGAGACTTAAGTTAGTGCTCTTAATGTTTCCCAATATCAGGTTAGTTCCTGTGAGTTGAATAAACCATGGTATGCATATATCTCATTTATTTTACAGCGGGTTGTTACCCTGCATTATAATATAACTCTTTCAAATATAGATAGTTGTACTGGCTTCAACGGACAGTGCATTTAATAAGTTTAAATAGTGTAATACCACAAATAAAATGGCTACTATACAGTACTATTAGATGTAAATACAAGTGTTAGGTGCGACTAAACATAGTATTAGACTTGCTAATGTTAATAGTACACCTTAATAGTGTTTATTTGCTTTGCATTAAATGTTCATGTCTGCTTAGGTAACTTAGCAACATTTGTTAAAGATTGAAATGTTAATACATTACTATGTTGCCACTCGTGATACACTCATAATGCTATCAGAAAAATAGAGAGGATATTCAAATCCTCCTTATAGGCTGTAATCTGTTTTGTGAATATTACCAGTGTTAGTGCTAATGTAAACGTTTTTATAGCCTGATTCTATGGATATCTGCTAGAGACTTATATTAATGCTCTTAATATTTCCCAATATCAGGTTAGTTCCTGTGAGTTGAATGACCCATGGTACGCATATATCTTATATATATTACAGCAGGTTGTTACCCTGCACTATAATATAACTCATTCAAATATAGGTAGTTTCACTGGCTTCAACGGGCAGTGCATTCAATAAGTTTAAATAGGGAAATACCACAAGTCTTAGGTCTATCAGCTATTATATTCCGTTTGGATTATATAGTCAAGTCCACAGGTAAGACGATTTTAATGTACACAGTAACTCTATGATTCGTTATTTAACCAAATAAATTATACCGAATAACTGTTACTACTTTCTATTCAGTAATCGACTTAGGTTGTAACAACTACTGCTGAGAGAATATCTACCCCACTCGCTTTACTAACAAACTGCTAATTCAATAATCATGCTGTCGGCTATCTGCCGAAAATAGCGTTTGTCACAAGTTTTTTTTAGCAAGGCTGTCAGGTTTTACAATTCCCCATATCATCTGCTGTTAAAAAGTTTGGCTTAAAGCCCTAACATGTTTCGCCACCAACGTGGCTTTCTCAAAGGGTTTCTAAACTGCCAGGTTTGCAGGGTAAATGCAGTAGGCCAGGTATTAATGTAAATACTGAACCCTCTGATGCTTTATTAAATATTTCCAATGTACCCTCACGATGCTCTGAATTGGGGGTTAGGGAATTGTCTGAGGGAGAAATTTCAGATTCAGGGAATACCTCAGACAGATTTGGATTTAGCGTCCTTTAAATTTAAACTTGAACACCTTTGTTACTCAGGGAGGTCCTAGCAACTTTGGATGATTGTGAACCCATTACAATTCCTCCAGAAAAATTGTGTAAGATGGATAAATATCTAGAAGTTCCTACTGATGTTTTTCGGAAATTGTTAAAAAGGAATAAGAACGACCAGGTATACCGTTCTCTCCCCCTCCTAATTTTAAGAAAATGTTTCCCATATCAGATACCATTAAGGACTCTTGGCAAACGGTCCCTAAGGTGGAGGGAACAATATCTACTCTAGCTAAGCGTACAACTATACCTATTGAAGATTGTTGTGCTTTCAAAGACCCTATGGATAAAAAATTAGAGGATATTCTAAACAGAAATTATTTATTCACCAGGGTTTCTTGTTACAACCTGCTGCCTGCATTGTTCCAGTAACTACGGCAGCGGCTTTCTGGTTTGACGCCCTTGAAGAGTCTCTGAAAGTAGAGACGCCCATAGACGACATTTTGGACAGAATTAAAGCTCTCAAACTAATTAATTCTTTTATCACTGATGCTGTTTTTCAGATTACTAAATTAGCAGCAAAAAATGCAGGTTTTGCAATATTGGCGCGCAGAGCGCTATAGTTAAAATCGTGGTCTGCTAATGAATCATCAAAGTCTAAACTGTTAACTATTTCTTTCAAGGGTAAAACTCTGTTTGGCCCTGAATTGAAGGAAATAATTGCGGACATTACTGGAGGTTAAGGCCATGCCCTATCTCAAGATAAACCTCTTAGGAAGGGTAAACAAAATAATTTTCGTTCCTTTCGAAATTTCAGAGGAGTACCCTCTGCATCCCCTTCCACCAATAAGCAGGAAGGAAATTTTGCTCAGTCCAAGTCTGTCTGGAGACCTATTCAGACCTGGAATAAGGGTCAACAAGCCAAAAAGCCCGCTGCTGCTACAAAAACAGCATGAAGGGCCAGCTCCCGATCCGGGGCCGGATTTAGTATGGGGCAGACTTTCTTTGCTCAGGCTTCGGCAAGGGATGTGCAGGATCCCTGGGCATTAGAAATTGTGACCCAGGGGGGGTATCAACTGGAATTCAAAAAATTTCCCCCAAGAGGGAGATTTCATCTTTCACGATTGTCTGTAGACCAGACAAAAAGAGAGGCGTTCTTACATTGTGTAAAAGACCTCTATTCCATGGGAATAATTTGTCCAGTTCCAAAACGGGGACAGGGGTTTTACTCAAATCTTTTTGTGGTTCCCAAAAAAGAGGGAACTTTCAGACCTATTTTGGATTTAAAGTTCCTGAACAAATTTCTCAGGGTCCCATCGTTCAAGATGGAGACTATACGAACAATCTTACCAATGATCCAGGAGGGTCAATACATGACCACCGTGGACCTAAAGGATGAGTATCTTCACATTCCTATCCACAAGGATTATCATCAGTTTCTAAGGTTTACCTTTCTGGAAAAGCATTATCAGTTTGTGGCCCTTCCCTTTGGGTTAGCCACAGCTCCAAGAATTTTCACAAAGGTGCTAGGGTCCCTTCTAGCGGTCCTTAGGCCGCGGGGCATAGCAGTGACGCCCTATCTGGACGATATTTTGGTTCAGGCATCAACTTATCTGACCAAATCTCACACGGACATTGTGCTGTCCTTTCTAAGAACTCACGGTTGGAAAGTGAATATAGAATAGAGTTCACTTGTTCCACAAAGAGAGTTCCATTCTTAGGAACTCTGATAGAGTCGGTAGACATGAAAATTTTCCTGACGGAGGTCAGAAAATCAAAGATTCTAAATACTTACCGAGCTCTTCAGTCCATTCCTCAGCCATCGGTGGCACAGTGTATGGAGGTCATTGGATTAATGGTAGCAGCGATGGACATCGTCCCGTTTGCTTGCTTTCGTCTCAGGCCACTGCAACTATGCATGCTCAGACAGTGTAATGAGATTATGCAAATTTATCTCCTCAGATAAATCGGGATCAAGAGACCAGAGACTCTCTTCTTTGGTGGTTGTCACAGGATCATCTGTCTCAGGGAATGTGCTTCCGCAGGCCAGCATGGGAAATCGTGACAACGGACGCCAGCCTCTTGGGCTGGGGTGCAGTCTGGAATTCCCTGAAGGCTCAGGGAACCTGGACTCCAAAGGAGTCTCAGCTGCCAATCAATATTCTGGAACTGAAAGCAATTTTCAATGCACTTCAGGCGTGGCCTCAGCTGGCTGTGACCAAGTTCATAAGATTCCAGTCGGAAATGTAACGACTGTAGCATACATCAATCATCAAGGGGGAACAAGAAGTTCTCTTGCAATGATAGAGGTATCAAAGATAATCCAATGGGCAGAGATTCACTCTTGCTATCTTTCAGCAATCTACATCCCAGGAGTAGAGAACTGGGAGGCGGATTTTCTAAGTCGTTAGACTTTTCATCCGGGGGAGTGGGAACTCCATCCGGAGGTATTTGCATCATTGATTCATCAATGGGGCAAACCGGAATTGGATCTGATGGCATCTCGACAGAATGCCAAACTTCCTTGCTACGGGTCCAGGTCAAAGGATCCCCAGGCTGTACTGATAGATGCGCTAGCAGTACCTTGGCTTATGTGTTTCCACCTTTTCCTCTCCTGCCTCGTGTGATTGCAAGAATCAAACAGGAGAGAGCTTCAGTAATTCTAATAGCGCCTGCGTGGCCACGCAGGACTTGGTATGCGAATCTGGTGGACATGTCTTCTCTGCCACCGCAAAGACTACCATTGAGACAGGACCTTCTTGTTCAAGGTCCGTTCCAACATCCAAATCTAAATTCTCTGCAGCTGACTGCCTGGAGATTGAACGCTTGATTTTATCTAAGCGGGTATTCTCTGAGTCGGTCATTGATACTCTGATTCAGGCTCGCAAGCCTGTCACTAGAAAGATTTAGCATAAAATATGGCGTAAATATCTTTATTGGTGTGAGTCCAAGGGTTACTCACGGAGTAAGATTAGGATTCCTAGGATCTTGTCCTTTCTCCAAGAAGGATTGGAAAAAGGATTATCTGCTAGTTCTCTAAAAGGACAAATTTCTGCTTTGTCAATTTTATTACACAAGCGTCTGGCTGATGTCCCAGACGTTCAGTTTTTTTTGTCAGGCTTTAATCAGAATCAAGCCTGTGTTTAAATCTGTTGCTCCACCATGGAGTCTGAATTTAGTTCTTGAGGTTCTTCAAGGGATTCCGTTTGAACCCATGCATTCCATAGATATTAAACTGTTATCTATGAAGGTTTTATTTATAGTTGCTATCACTTCTACTCGAAGAGTTTCTGAGCTTTCTGCTTTACAATGTGATTCGCCTTATCTTATATTCCATTCTGATAAGGTGGTTTTACGTACTAAACCTGGATTCCTTCCTAAGGTTGTTTCAGATAAGAATATTAATCAGAAAATTGTTGTTCCTTTCTTGTGTCATAATCCTCCTTCAAAGAAGGAACGTTTATTACATAACTTGGATGTGGTCCGTGCTTTAAAGTTTTACTTACAAGCGACCAAGGATTTCAGACAAACATCCTCTTTTTGTTGTTTATTCTGGAAAACGTAGGGGTCAAAAAGCCACAGATACCTCTCTCTCTTTTTGGCTGAAAAGCATCATCCGCCTGGCATATGAGACTGCTGGACAGCAGCCTCCTGAAAAAATTACGGCTCATTCTACTAGAGCTGTGGCTTCCACATGGGCTTTCAAAAACTATGCTTCTGTTGAACAGATTTGTAAGGCTGCGACTTGGTCCTCCCTTCATACCTTTTCCAAATTCTACAATTTTGATACTTTTGCTTCTTCTGAGGCTATTTTTGGGAGAAAGGTTCTTCAAGCAATGGTGCCTTCTGTTTAGGTTCCTGTCTTGTCCCTCCCTTTCATCCGTGTCCCAAAGCTTTGGTATTGGTATCCCACAAGTAAGGTTGAAACCCGTGGACTCGGCATATCTTGTAAAAGAAAAGGAAATTTATGCTTACCTGATAAATTGATTTCTTTTACGTTATGCCGAGTCCACGGCCCACCCTGTCATTTTTAGACAGGATTTATTTTTATTTTTTCAAAACCTCAGTCACCTCTGCACCTTTTTAGCTTTTCTTTTCTCTTCCTATACCTGCGGTCGAATGACTGGGGGGAGGAGTTAGGGGAGGAGCTATGTAACAGCTCTGCTGTTGTGCTCTTTGCCACTTCCTGTTAGCAGGAGGATAATATCCCACAAGTAAGGATGAAACCCGTGGACTCGGCATATCGTAAAAGAAATCAATTTATCAGGTAAGCATAAATTTGCTTTTTATGGTGTTCTTCTCATAAATGCTCTTGGCATTCTTTTAGAATACCTAGAATTTTTCAGTTTCTTCAGGTTGGTTTGGATAAAGTTTGTCTGCAAATTTTTTGAAGGGACAAATCTGTTTTTTTTTCTGTTTTATTTCTTAGAATGATTGCTTAACTTTCTGATATTCACTGTTTTGTTCAGGCTTTGGTTTGTATCAAGCCTGTTAATTTATTTTCTCCTTTTTGGAGTCTTAATTTGGTTTAAGGATTTTGCAGGCTCTTTCTTTTGAGCCAATATTTTCTTTGAAGATTATCTACTTCCTTGAAAAGTATCATTTCTTTTGGCTATCTCTTCTGCTAGAAGAGTTTCTGATTTATCAGCTCTCACTCGTGTCTCCTTATCTGAGTTTTCTTCTAGATAAGTTGTTTTATGGACTTTTTTTTTTTTTTTTTTTTTTCCTAAGGTTGTGAATTTGAACATCATTAGTAGAGAAATTGTTGTTTCTTCTTTGTGTCCTAATCCTAAAAATTTCTTTGAGAGTTCTTTACATTCTTTGGATGTGGTAAGAGCTTTGCAATTCTATATCAAGGTTACTAGGATTTCAGAAGACTTCTAGTCTATTTGTTGTTTTTCTGGTTTCAGAAAAGGTTAGAAAGCCTCTGCCATTTCTTTGGCATCCTAGTTAAGCTTTTGTTTCTCAAGGCTTATTTGGAGGCAGGGCAGGCTCCACCACAGAGATTTACAGCTCATTCTGCTAAGTTCAGTTGCAATTTCTTGGGCTTTTTCAGAATGAAGCTTCGGATAATCAAATTTGCAAAGCAGTAATTTGGTCTTCTTTGCATATTGTTTTTACCATTTTGATGTATTTTGCTTCTTCTGAAGCAGTCTTTGGTAGAAAAGTTCTTCAGGCAGCTGTCTGTTTGATTCTACTGCTTTTGATTTAAGTTTTTTTAAGAAAAACTTAATTTTTGTGTGGATTTAATTTCTCAGTGGAAATAGCTGTTATTTTATCCCTCCCTCTCTAGTGACTATTCTGTGGACTTCAACATCTTGGGTATTTCTATCCCATACGTTACTAGCTCTTGCCAATTACATGAAAGAAAACATAATTTATGTAAGAACATACCTGATAAATTAATTTCTTTCATATTGGCAAGAGTCCATGAGGTCCACCCTTTTTATGGTTGTTTTTTTTTTTTTGTATAAAAGCACAATTATATTTCCAGTTCCTCTCTTTGTATGCTTTTTTACTCCTTTTGTTATCACCTCACTACTTGGCTATTCGTTAAACTGAGTTGTGGGTGTGGTGGGAGGTGTATTTATAGGCATTTTGAGGTTTAGGAAACTTTGCCCCCTCCTGGTAGGTATGTATATCCCATACGTCACTAGCTCATGGACTCTTGCCAATATGAAAGAAATGAATTTATCTGGTAAGTTCTTACATAAATTATGTTTTTGGTGATACTATATTTAACATTAAGAAAATTATTTTAAGAGCATGTCTCTGTCTATTCTTTCCAGGGAGGCCCTGTGGCTTGAATCCTGGAATGCTGACATGATTTCTATATCTAGACTGTTGTCTCTTTCTTTTAAAGGAAAGAAGCTTTTTGGATCATTTTTAGATTCTATTATTTCTACTGTATCTAGTGCTAAGGGTGCTTTTCTTCCTCATAACAAGAAGTTCAAAAGAAAATTCAAGGCTCCTATTGTTTTTTTGTGCCTTTCGTCAGAATAAGGAACAGAAATTTGACTCTTTCCAGTTCAGTCTGGAGACCCATTGTCAACTGGAAAAAGTCTAAGCAGGGTAGGAAATCTACCACAGTTTCCAAGTCTGCATGAAGGTGCGGCCCCCATTCCAGATATTCTGGTAGAGGGCAGATTAAAGCTTTTTCAAGAAGCTTGGTTGCAGTCTGTCCCAAGATTCATGGGTTCAGAATATTGTTTCTCAGGGTTACAGGGTAGGATTCAGATCAAGGCCTCCCAGAGGAAGTTTTTTTTTTCTGTCCAATGTTCCAAAGAATCTTGTAAAAGCTCAGGCTTTTCTTCATTCTGTCTCAGATCTGGAAGAAATGGGAGTGAGTGTGCCAGTTCCTTTGCTGGAACAGAGGATGGGATTTTATTCAAATCTCTTCATTGTTCCAAAAAAGGAAAATGCTTTCAGACCAATTTTAGTTCTAAAGGCTCTAAACAAATTTGTAAGAATTCTGTCTTTCAGAATGGAAGCTGTCAAAACTATTCTGCCTTTTGTTCAGCAAGGCCAGTTTATGTCCAGAATAGATTTATTATTATTATTTTCCTTCTTCGGCCGAAGATTTATTATCACCTGACTTGCAAAACTGATTACCAATTTACAATAGACAGGCACCTGGAGAATCGCCAAATAATAGACACACACACACACAGACAGGTACTTGGCAATTCTGATTTATTTTGCGCGTACACAATTCAGTTTATACAAATCTGAATCCCATAAAAACGGGAAGTCATTTTTACAAATATGGGCACACGACAATTTTACAAATATGGGCACACGACAATTTTACAAATATGGGCACACGGCAATTTTACAAATATGGGCACACGGCAATTTTACAAATATGGGCACACGGCAATTTTACAAATATGGGCACACGACAATTTTACAAATATGGGCACACGACAATTTTACAAATATGGGCACACGACAATTTTACAAATATGGGCACACGACAATTTCTTGATAATTTGTAGTTATCAGCGATTTATAATGCCCAAGCACCCCCCAATATTTAGAAGCACTGTTTAGGAACAAAAACATGTTGCAATTACACGTAGACAGGAAACCTTGAAGCTCTCATATTGAGAAATTACAGAAAACAAATGAATATAATGTATTAAATATTTTAACAGAAATATTTAACTCTTTGATTATATGACTATATGATTATGCAGTAATACAGTAATATAACAATAGATGACAAGGCTTTATATAGGGCCTTATTAGATATATAGATATATATATATATATATATATATATATATATATATATCTTCATTACCCTCTTTGATCACAATGTGATCACAACAATCAGCACTATACATGAGTGTTTACAATGTTGGGGATCTCATATATATCGTCAAATACTTCATATGTGGTTGGTATGCCTCTTAACAAATTCTCATTTCTTCTGTTAAGTGTGATCAGTCCACGGGTCATCATTACTTCTGGGATATTAACTCCTCCCCAACAGGAAGTGCAAGAGGATTCACCCAGCAGAGCTGCATATAGCTCCTCCCCTCTACGTCACTCCCAGTCATTCTCTTGCACCCAACGACTAGATAGGAGGTGTGAGAGGGCTATGGTGATTATACTTAGTTTTATATCTTCAATCAAAAGTTTGTTATTTTAAAATAGCACCGGAGTGTGTTATTACCTCTCTGGCAGAGTTTGAAGAAGAATCTACCAGAGTTTTTGCTATGATTTTAGCCGGAGTAGTTAAGATCATATTGCTGTTTCTCGGCCATCTGAGGAGAGGTAAACTTCAGATCAGGGGACAGCGGGCAGATGAATCTGCATAGAGGTATGTAGCAGCTTTTATTTTCTGACAATGGAATTGATGAGAAAATCCTGCCATACCGATATAATGTCATGTATGTATACTTTACACTTCAGTATTCTGGGGAATGGTACTTCACTAGAATTACACTGTAAGAAGTACATAAAGCTGTTTAATAACTAGAAATTATGTTTAACGTTTTTGCTGGAATGTAAAATCGTTTTCATTTGCTGAGGTACTGAGTGAATAAATGTTTGGGCACCATTTTTCCACTTGGCAGTTGCTTAATCTTTTTCTGACAGTTTCTGTTCTCTCTCACTGCTGTGTGTGAGGGGGAGGGGCCGTTTTTTGGCGCCTTTTCTATGCATCAGTTATTTCAGTCAGCAGCTCATTGTATTTCCTGCATGATCCGGTTCATCTCTACAGAACTCAGGGGTCTTCAAACTTATTTTGAGGGAGGTAATTTCTCTCAGCAGACCTGTGAGAATTATAGTTGACTGTGATAAAAAACGTTTATTCTGTAATTGTTTCCTGCTTTCAGAATTTGTTATCTTTGCTATTGGGATTAAACCTTTGCTAAAGTTGTGTTGTTTACAAGGATTGAGGCTATAACTGTTTCAATTTATTAATTTTCAACTGTCATAGATTTTCTGTGCTTCTTAAAGGCACAGTACGTTTTTAATATTATTCTAATTGAATTGTATTCCAAGTTGCAAGTTTATTTGCTAGTGTGTTAAACATGTCTGATTCAGAGGAAGATGCCTGTGTCATTTGTTGCAATGCCAAAGTGGAGCCCAATAGAAATTTATGTACTAACTGTATTGATGCTACTTTAAATAAAAGTCAATCTGTACAAATTGAACAAATTTCACCAAACAACGAGGGGAGAGTTATGCCGACTAACTCGCCTCACGTGCCAGTACCTGCATCTCCCGCTCGGGAGGTGCGTGATATTGTAGCGCCGAGTACATCTGGCCGGCCATTACAAATCACATTACAGGATATGGCTTCTGTTATGACTGAAGTTTTGGCTAAATTACCAGAACTAAGAGGTAAGCGTGATCACTCTGGGGTGAGAACAGAGTGCGCTGATAATATTAGGGCCATGTCAGACACTGCGTCACAGGTTGCAGAACATGAGGACAGAGAACTTCATTCTGTGGGTGACGGTTCTGATCCAAACAGACTGGATTCAGATATTTCAAATTTTAAATTTAAACTGGAAAACCTCCGTGTATTACTAGGGGAGGTGTTAGCGGCTCTGAATGATTGTAACACAGTTGCAATACCAGAGAAAATGTGTAGGTTGGATAAATATTTTGCGGTACCGACGAGTACTGAGGTTTTTCCTATACCTAAGAGAATTACTGAAATTGTTTCTAAGGAGTGGGATAGACCCGGTGTGCCGTTCTCACCCCCTCCGATATTTAGAAAAATATTTCCAATAGACGCCACCACACGGGACTTATGGCAAACGGTCCCTAAGGTAGAGGGAGCAGTTTCTACTTTAGCTAAGCGTACCACTATCCCGGTGGAGGATAGCTGTGCTTTTTCAGATCCAATGGATAAAAAATTAGAGGGTTACCTTAAGAAAATGTTTGTTCAACAAGGTTTTATATTGCAACCCCTTGCATGCATTGCGCCGATCACGGCTGCAGCGGCGTTCTGGATTGAGTCTCTGGAAGAGAACATTAGTTCAGCTACTCTGGACGACATTACGGACAGGCTTAGAGTCCTTAAACTAGCTAATTCATTCATTTCGGAGGCCGTAGTACATCTAACTAAACTTACGGCGAAGAATTCAGGATTCGCCATTCAGGCACGCAGGGCGCTGTGGCTAAAATCCTGGTCAGCTGATGTTACTTCTAAGTCTAAATTGCTTAATATACCTTTCAAAGGGCAGACCTTATTCGGGCCCGGGTTGAAAGAGATTATCGCTGACATTACAGGAGGTAAAGGCCATGCCCTGCCTCAGGACAAAGCCAAAACTAAGACTAGACAGTCTAATTTTCGTTCCTTTCGTAATTTCAAAGCAGGAGCAGCATCAACTTCCTCTGCACCAAAACAGGAAGGAGCTGTTGCTCGCTACAGACAAGGCTGGAAACCTAACCAGTCCTGGAACAAGGGCAAGCAGACCAGGAAACCTACTGCTGCCCCTAAAACGGCATGAATTGAGGGCCCCCGATCCGGGATCGGATCTAGTGGGGGGCAGGCTTTCTCTCTTCGCCCAGGCTTGGGCAAGAGATGTCCAGGATCCCTGGGCGCTAGAAATAATATCTCAGGGATACCTTCTGGACTTCAAATACTCTCCTCCAAGAGAGAGATTTCATCTGTCAAGGTTGTCAACAATCCAGACAAAGAAAGAGGCGTTTCTACGCTGCGTACAAGAGCTCTTGTTAATGGGAGTAATCCACCCAGTTCCACGATCGGAACAGGGACAGGGGTTTTACTCAAATCTGTTTGTGGTTCCCAAAAAAGAGGGAACTTTCAGACCAATCCTGGACTTAAAGATCCTAAACAAATTCCTAAGAGTTCCATCGTTCAAGATGGAGACTATTCGGACAATTTTACCTATGATCCAAGAGGGTCAGTACATGACCACTGTAGATTTAAAAGATGCTTACCTTCACATACCGATTCACAAAGATCATTACCGGTACCTAAGGTTTGCCTTCCTAGACAGGCATTACCAGTTTGTAGCTCTTCCATTCGGATTGGCTACAGCTCCAAGAATCTTCACAAAGGTTCTGGGTGCTCTTCTGGCGGTACTAAGACCGCGGGGAATCTCGGTAGCTCCATACCTAGACGACATTCTGATTCAAGCTTCAAGCTTTCAAACTGCCAAGTCTCATACAGAGTTAGTACTGGCATTTCTAAGGTCACATGGATGGAAGGTGAACGAAAAGAAAAGTTCACTCGTTCCACTCACAAGAGTTCCCTTCCTGGGGACTCTTATAGATTCTGTAAAAATGAAGATTTACCTGACAGAGGACAGGTTAACAAGACTTCAAAGTGCTTGCCGCACCCTTCATTCCATTCAACACCCGTCAGTGGCTCAATGCATGGAGGTAATCGGCTTAATGGTAGCGGCAATGGACATAGTACCCTTTGCACGCCTACACCTCAGACCACTGCAACTGTGCATGCTAAGTCAGTGGAATGGGGATTACTCAGACTTATCCCCTTCTCTGAATCTGGATCAAGAGACCAGAAATTCTCTTCTTTGGTGGCTTTCTCGGCCACATCTGTCCAGGGGGATGCCATTCAGCAGACCAGACTGGACAATTGTAACAACAGACGCCAGCCTTCTAGGTTGGGTTGCCGTCTGGAATTCTCTGAAGGCTCAGGGACAATGGAGTCAGGAGGAGAGTCTCCTGCCAATAAACATTCTGGAATTGAGAGCAGTTCTCAATGCCCTCCTGGCTTGGCCCCAGTTGACAACGCGGGGTTTCATCAGGTTTCAGTCGGACAACATCACGACTGTAGCTTACATCAACCATCAGGGAGGGACACGAAGCTCCCTAGCTATGATGGAAGTATCAAAGATAATTCGCTGGGCAGAGTCTCACTCTTGCCACCTGTCAGCAATCCACATCCCGGGAGTGGAGAACTGGGAGGCGGATTTCTTAAGTCGTCAGACTTTTCATCCGGGGGAGTGGGAACTTCATCCGGAGGTCTTTGCCCAAATACTTCGACGTTGGGGCAAACCAGAGATAGATCTCATGGCGTCTCGACAGAACGCCAAGCTTCCTCGTTACGGGTCCAGATCCAGGGATCCAGAAGCAGTCCTGATAGATGCCCTGACAGCACCTTGGGACTTCAGGATGGCTTACGTGTTTCCACCCTTCCCGATGCTTCCTCGATTGATTGCCAGAATCAAACAAGAGAGAGCATCAGTGATTCTAATAGCACCTGCGTGGCCACGCAGGACTTGGTATGCAGATCTGGTGGACATGTCATCCTGTCCACCTTGGTCTCTACCTCTGAAACAGGACCTTCTGATACAGGGTCCCTTCAAACATCAAAATCTAACTTCTCTGAAGCTGACTGCTTGGAAATTGAACGCTTGATTTTATCAAGACGTGGGTTTTCTGAGTCAGTTATTGATACCTTAATACAGGCTAGGAAACCTGTTACCAGAAAGATTTACCATAAGATATGGCGTAAATACCTATATTGGTGTGAATCCAAAGGTTACTCTTGGAGTAAGGTTAGGATTCCTAGGATATTGTCTTTTCTACAAGAAGGTTTAGAAAAGGGTTTATCCGCTAGTTCATTAAAGGGACAGATCTCAGCTCTGTCCATTCTGTTACACAAACGTCTGTCAGAAGTTCCTGACGTCCAGGCTTTTTGTCAGGCTTTGGCCAGGATTAAGCCTGTGTTTAAAACGGTTGCTCCACCATGGAGTTTAAACCTTGTTCTTAATGTTTTACAGGGCGTTCCGTTTGAACCCCTTCATTCCATTGATATAAAGTTGTTATCTTGGAAAGTTCTATTTTTAATGGCTATTTCCTCGGCTCGAAGAGTCTCTGAGTTATCAGCCTTACATTGCGATGCTCCTTATTTGATTTTTCATTCGGATAAGGTAGTTCTGCGTACTAAACCTGGGTTCTTACCTAAGGTAGTTACTAACAGGAATATCAATCAAGAGATTGTTGTTCCTTCTTTATGCCCAAATCCTTCTTCGAAGAAGGAACGTCTACTGCACAACCTGGATGTAGTCCGTGCTCTAAAATTTTACTTACAGGCAACTAAGGAATTTCGACAAACGTCTTCTCTGTTTGTCGTTTACTCTGGGCAGAGGAGAGGTCAAAAAGCTTCTGCTACCTCTCTTTCTTTTTGGCTTCGTAGCATAATTCGTTTAGCTTATGAGACTGCTGGACAGCAGCCTCCTAAAAGGATTACAGCTCATTCCACTAGAGCTGTGTCTTCTACTTGGGCCTTTAAGAATGAGGCCTCTGTTGAACAGATTTGCAAGGCTGCAACTTGGTCTTCGCTTCATACTTTTTCCAAATTTTACAAATTTGACACTTTTGCTTCATCGGAGGCTATTTTTGGGAGAAAGGTTCTTCAGGCAGTGGTTCCTTCTGTATAAAGAGCCTGCCTATCCCTCCCGTCATCCGTGTACTTTTGCTTTGGTATTGGTATCCCAGAAGTAATGATGACCCGTGGACTGATCACACTTAACAGAAGAAAACATAATTTATGCTTACCTGATAAATTCCTTTCTTCTGTAGTGTGATCAGTCCACGGCCCGCCCTGTTTTAAGGCAGGTAAATATTTTTTAATTTATACTCCAGTCACCACTTCACCCTTGGCTTTTCCTTTCTCGTTGGTCCTTGGTCGAATGACTGGGAGTGACGTAGAGGGGAGGAGCTATATGCAGCTCTGCTGGGTGAATCCTCTTGCACTTCCTGTTGGGGAGGAGTTAATATCCCAGAAGTAATGATGACCCGTGGACTGATCACACTACAGAAGAAAGGAATTTATCAGGTAAGCATAAATTATGTTATTCATGTTCAGTAAGCCTTTCAATAATGGCCTTAATTCTTCTGCGAAGAGTGCAAGTGAGGTATAGATTCCACATTGCTAACAGTATTAATATACATGCAATGATTATGAGTGGGTAGAATGACATTTGTAGTATCTGATTACCTGTTGTAGACCAGCTGGTCAGCGAATCATTCCAATGATGTGTTAGATCATTTTGTATTTTTGAAGATACAGATATCAACTTGTCTTTAACAAAATGCGTTTGTATTTCCCCATGAGATATAGCCTTTTCTTGCTGCTGTAATGTATTGAACAATTCTTTCTGCCCAATCATTAATTGTAGGATCGTGGTGGAGGGTAACTGGTATGAAGAAATAGGTAGGTCGTGTGGCACGTAGAATGCATGTTTGTAAATATTCAGTACAGGGTGTAATAAATAGCTTTTACCTTTCCAGGTAAAAATACTAATATTAAATACACATCCAGAGAATGGCAGCTGTTTATCAACCAAAGGAATGTTTACTGGCAAACTAGTAGACATGCATATTGTTTGAGGCGCAATCTCTATCATTACTGAGAAATTTCCAGGATATACCTGCCATGTGCATGAATTAATCTCAGATGCCAATAAACATGGTTCAAAATTTGGAGAGGCATGACGACACGCCAATCCATGATCAGTCTGATCACAATGTTCAAGTGAAGATGTGGTGTTGTCGTGAGGAAATATATATTTTCCATGATATGTGGGTTTCCACCATGTCCAATTAGAATGCAATAAATTAAAAACTGGATGTGGTAATGTGAAAAATTTGCAAGCTACTTTTACAATACCAGCTGTATAGGCAGTGATTGACACTAGGCAAGAGTGTTTAGAAACATTACCATTATGTTCCCATTCTAAGCACTTAACACTAGTAGTATCAATATGTATCCACACATCTTCATTGTTGTGTCCTATTGTTAACAAGCTGCGTAATTTATCAGTTTTAGGGATCATTAGAATGTTTTCCAAATCTAAACGTTGTTGACTCATATATACATACATCTGATACCAGGTTTTCCACAGCCATAGTAAGGTTATTCTAATACCTATACATACTTGACTCAAGCTCTAGGCCTTTTCTTTGTGCCTCATAGACTGTAGGTGCCCATTGTCCTATCAAGTGTAGTGATGAGCCGATGTCTGCACCAGCGCTAGATAATTTGTTATTGATAACCTCATTGTCTATACCATGAAGGACACCAAGTGTAGTACCAGTACCCCCTAGCAAGGTGTCATACCATTCACGTCGCCTGCGTGAGTGGCGGCATAAAGAGACATCTGGCGTAGAAATGTTAAGGGATATTTGTACCATTTTTGAAAATGTGGTAGTATTTACACAAGTGTGAGTCAAAGGAACAGTGGTATAGTTATGGATACTGCTGGGTACAAAAGGCAGGCAATAAGCCAATTTCCAATAATATGCATAAGGATATTCCTCCCCCTGCACATTACTAGGCCTTATATATGTAAATATGACATAAGTACCTGTATTCCATTCTATGTCCGTATAATTGGGTGCTTGGTTTATTTTAAACATGTATGGTAGGAAGTAATTGTTAGAGCGGAGTATATTTTTAATGTTATCATGCGTGTTCTGACTGTCCCTCAAATCCTCCAAACCTTTCAATGCCTCAGGGAGCCTAGAGGGTGTGAATGATAAATGATAAGTGGGTTTGGGGCCTGGGGGATATGCAGTAACTTGAGTATTACATTTCTTTGAATCTTTATTGGGCAGAAACAGGAATTGACCTAAAGGCCTGTCACAGCAAATGGGCTTAATAGTGGAAGTAAGACTTAAAGTCCTACATGATTTCCAATTAGTACAATTAACCTTTCTCTTGTAAGGCGTATAAAGTCCACGGATCATCCATTACTTGTGGGATATTCTCCTTCCCAACAGGAAGTTGCAAAAGGACACCCACAGCAGAGCTGCTATATAGCTCCTCCCCTAACTGCCATATCCAGTCATTTTCTTGCAACTCTCAACAAAGATGGAGGTAGTAAGAGGAGAGTGGTAAAATATAGTTAGTTTTTTCTTCAATCAAAAGTTTATTTTCAAATAGTACCGGAGTTGTACTATTTTATCTCAGGCAGTATTTAGAAGAAGAATCTGCCTGCGTTTTCTATGATCTTAGCAGCTTGTAACTAAGATCCACTGCTGTTCTCACATATGTCTGAGGAGTGAGGTAACGTCAGAGGGAGAATGGCGTGCAGGTTATCCTGCTATTGAGGTATGTGCAGTTTTAAGTTTTTCTAGGAACTAGAAAATGCTGCTGGTACCTGATTAATGTAAGTTAAGCCTAAAAACAGTGATTTAATAGCAACTTGTATCAGGCTTACTACCAGAGATATATACTCTGATAATATGGCAATATAAAACGTTTGCTGGCATGTTTAATCGTTTTTATATATGCTTTGGTGATAAAACTTATTGGGGCCTAGTTTTTTTCCAAATGGCTGGCTTGATTTTTGCCTAGAAACAGTTTCCTGGGGCCTTCCACTGTTATAGTATGAGTGGGAAGGGCCTATTTTAGCGCTTTTTTGCACAGTTAAAATTACACAGAGACATCCAGCTTCCCTCAGCAGTCCCCTGCATGCTATAGGACATCTCTGAAGGGCTCTAAAGGCTTCAGAAGTCGTTTATTGAGGAAGGTAGGGCCACAGCTGAGCTGTGGCAGTTGTTGTGACTGTTTAAAAAACGTTTATTTCGTTTTTTTGATCCGTTTTTTGCATTAAGGGGTTAATCATCCATTTGCAAGTGGGTGCAATGCTCTGCTAACCTATTACATACACTGTGAAAATGTTGTTTGATTTACTGCCTTTTTTCACTGTTTTTCAAATTTTGACAATTTGTTTCTCTTAAAGGCACAGTACCGTTTTTTATATTTGCTTGTTAACTTGATTTAAAGTGTTTTCCAAGCTTGCTAGTCTCATTGCTAGTCTGTACAAACATGTCTGACATAGAGGAAACTCCTTGTTCATTATGTTTAAAAGCCATGGTGGAACCCCATATGAGAATGTGTACTAAATGTATTGATTTCACTTTAAACAATAAAGATCAGCTTTTGTCTTTAAAAAATTTATCACCAGAGGATTCTGACGAGGGGGAAGTTATGCCGACTAACTCTCCCCACATGTCAGACCCTTTGATTCCCGCTCAAGGGACTCACGCTCAAATGGCACCAAGTACATCAAGGACGCCTATAGCGATTACTTTACAAGACATGGCGGCAGTCATGGATAATACACTGTCAGCGGTATTAGCCAGACTACCTGAATTTAGAGGAAAGCGTGATAGCTCTGGTGTTAGGCGTAATACAGAGCATACAGACGCTTTAAGAGCCATGTCTGATACTGCCTCACAATATGCAGAAGCTGAGGAAGGAGAGCTTCAGTCTGTGGGTGATATCTCTGACTCAGGGAAACCTGATTCTGATATTTCTACTTTTAAATTTAAGCTTGAGAACCTCCGTGTTTTGCTTAGGGAGGTTTTAGCTGCTCTGAATGACTGTGACACAATTGCAGTGCCAGAGAAATTGTGTAGACTGGATAAATACTTTGCAGTGCCGGTGTGTACTGAGGTTTTTCCAATACCTAAAAGGTTTACAGAAATTATTAATAAAGAGTGGGATAGACCCAGTGTGCCGTTTTCCCCCCTCCTATTTTTAGAAAAATGTTTCCCATAGACGCCACCACACGGGACTTATGGCAGACGGTCCCTAAGGTGGAGGGAGCAGTTTCTACTTTAGCAAAGCGTACTACTATCCCTGTCGAGGACAGTTGTGCCTTTTCAGATCCTATGGATAAAAAATTAGAGGGTTACCTTAAGAAAATGTTTATTCAACAGGGTTTTATCCTGCAGCCCCTTGCATGCATTGCTCCTGTCACTGCTGCTGCGGCGTTCTGGTTTGAGTCTCTGGAAGAGGCTTTACAGACAACAACTCTATTGGAGGACATACTTAACAAGCTTAGAGCACTTAAGCTAGCTAATTCTTTTGTTTCTGATGCCATTGTTGATTTGACTAAACTAACGGCTAAGAATTCTGGATTTGCCATCCAGGCGCGTAGGGCGCTATGGCTTAAATCTTGGTCAGCTGTTGTGACTTCAAAGTCTAAACTACTTAACATTCCCTTCAAGGGGCAGACCCTATTTGGGCCTGGTTTGAAGGAAATTATTGCTGACATTACTGGAGGTAAAGGTCATGCCCTTCCTCAGGACAGGTCCAAATCAAGGGCCAAACAGTCTAATTTTTGTGCCTTTCGAAACTTCAAGGCAAGTGCAGCATCAACTTCCTCTGCTACAAAACAAGAGGGAACTTTTGCTCAGTCCAAGACGGCCTGGAAACCTAACCAGTCCTGGAACAAAGGCAAGCAGGCCAAAAAGCCTGCTGCTGCCTCTAAGACAGCATGAAGGAATGGCCCCCTATCCGGTAACGGATCTAGTAGGGGGCAGACTTTCTCTCTTCGCCCAGGCGTGGGCAAGAGATATTCAGGATCCCTGGGCGTTGGAGATTATATCTCAGGGGTATCTTCTGGACTTCAAGGCTTCTCCTCCACAAGGGATTTTTCACCTCTCACGATTATCTGTCAACCAGATAAAGAAAGAGGCATTCTTACACTGTGTGCAAGACCTAGTTATGGGAGTGATCCATCCAGTTCCAAAGGAGGAACAGGGACAGGGATTTTACTCAAATCTGTTTGTGGTTCCCAAAAAAGAGGGAACCTTCAGACCAATCTTGGATCTAAAGATCTTAAACAAATTCCTCAGAGTTCCATCATTCAAAATGGAAACTATTCGGACCATCCTACCTATGATCCAGGAGGGTCAATATATGACTACGGTGGATCTAAAGGATGCTTACCTTCACATTCCGATACACAAAGATCATCATCGGTTCCTAAGGTTTGCCTTTCTGGACAGGCATTACCAGTTTGTTGCTCTTCCCTTCGGGTTAGCTACAGCCCCAAGAATTTTTACAAAGGTCCTGGGGTCGCTTCTGGCGGTCCTAAGGCAGCGGGGCATAGCAGTGGCCCATTATCTAGACCAGTGATTTTTAACCTTTTTTTTGCTGTGGCACACTTTTTTACATTAAAAAATCCTGTTGCACACCACCATCCCAAAATTTAAAAAACAAAATAACACATTGTAGCCTAATAAAGCATATATATATATATATATACACATACACACAAGCACACACTGTATGTATTGTGCTGTTATGCCATGCCTCCTACAAACTACCCCTGCACTGGGAGTAAAAAACAAGCAAAGTTTAAAAAATGTCACACTGTTGTCAGTCTGCCGTGGCACACCTGAGGATCTCTCACGGCACACTAGTGTGCCACGGCACACTGGTTGAAAAACACTGATCTAGACGACATCCTGATACAGGCGTCAAATTTCCAAATTGCCAAGTCCCATACGGACATAGTTCTGGCATTTCTGAGGTCGCACGGGTGGAAAGTGAACGAGGAAAAGAGTTGTCTATCCCCACTCACAAGAGTCTCCTTCCTAGGGACTCTGATAGATTCTGTAGAAATGAAAATTTACCTGACGGAGTCCAGGTTATCAAAACTTCTAAATTCTTGCTGTGTTCTCCATTCTATTCCGCGCCCTTCGGTAGCTCAGTGCATGGTGGTAATCGGCTTAATGGTAGCGGCAATGGACATAGTTCCGTTTGCGCGCCTACATCTCAGACCGCTGCAACTATGCATGCTCAGTCAGTGGAATGCGGATTACACAGATTTGCCCCCTCTACTAAATCTGGATCAAGAGACCAGAGATTCTCTTCTCTGGTGGCTATCTCGGGTCCATCTGTCCAAAGGTATGACCTTTCGCAGGCCAGATTGGACAATTGTAATGACAGATGCCAGCCTTCTAGGTTGGGGTGCAGTCTGGAACTCGCTGAAGGCTCAGGGATCGTGGACTCAAGAGGAGAATCTCCTCCCAATAAATATTCTGGAATTGAGGGCAATATTCAATGCTCTTCAGGCTTGGCCTCAGTTAACAACCCTGAGGTTCATCAGATTTCAGTCGGACAACATCACGACTGTGGCTTACATCAACCATCAAGGGGGAACAAGGAGTTCCTTAGCGATGTTAGAAGTCTCCAAAATAATTCGCTGGGCAGAGAAACACTTGCTACCTATCAGCGATCCATATCCCAGGTGTAGAGAACTGGGAGGCGGATTTTCTAAGTCGTCAGACTTTTCATCCGGGGGAGTGGGAACTCCATCCGGAGGTGTTTGCTCAATTGATTCATCGTTGGGGCAAACCAGAACTGGATCTCATGGCGTCTCGCCAGAACGCCAAGCTTCCTTATTACGGATCCAGGTCCAGGGACCCGGAAGCGATGCTGATAGATGCTCTAGCAGCGCCTTGGTCTTTAAACCTGGCCTACGTGTTAACACAGTTTCCTCTGCTCCCTCGACTGATTGCCAAAATCAAGCAGGAGAGAGCATCGGTGATTTTGATAGCGCCTGCGTGGCCACGCAAGACCTGGTATGCAGACCTAGTGGACGTGTCATCCTTTCCACCTTGGACTCTGCCTTTGAGACGAGACCTTCTACTTCAAGGTCCTTTCAATCATCCAAATCTAATTTCTCTGAGACTGACTGCATGGAGATTGAACGCTTGATTTTATCAAAGCGTGGCTTCTCAGAGTCTGTCATTGATACCTTAATACAGGCACAAAAGCCTGTTACCAGGAAAATCTACCATAAGATATGGCGTAAATATCTTTATTGGTGTGAATCCAAGAGTTACTCATGTAGTAAGGTTAGGATTCCCAGGATATTATCTTTTCTCCAAGAGGGTTTGGAGAAAGGATTATCAGCTAGTTCTTTGAAGGGACAGATCTCCGCACTGTATTCTTTTGCACAAGCGTCTGGCGGATGTTCCAGACGTTCAGGCGTTTTGTCAGGCGTTGGTTAGAATCAAGCCTGTGTTTAAACCTGTTGCTCCCCCATGGAGCTTAAATTTGGTTCTTAAAGTTCTTCAAGGGGTTCCGTTTGAACCTCTTCATTCCATAGATAACAAGCTTTTATCTTGGAAAGTTATTTTTTTGATGGCTATTTCCTTGGCTCGTAGAGTCTCCGAGTTATCTGCTTTACAATGTGATTCTCCTTATCTGATCTTCCATACAGATAAGGTAGTTCTGCGTACAAAACCTGGGTTTTTGCCTAAGGTGGTATCTACTAAGAATATCAATCAAGAGATTGTTGTTCCATCATTGTGTCCTAATCCTTCTTCAAAGAAGGAACGTCTTTTACATAATCTGGACGTGGTTCGTGCTTTAAAGTTTTACTTACAAGCTACTAAAGATTTTCGTCAAACATCTGCTTTGTTTGTTGTTTACTCTGGACAGAGAAGAGGTCAAAAGGCTTCGGCAACCTCTTTCTTTTTGGCTAAGAAGCATAATCCGCTTAGCCTATGAGACTGCTGGACAGCAGCCTCCTGAAAGGATTACAGCTCATTCTACTAGAGCTGTGGCTTCCACTTGGGCCTTTAAAAATGAGGCTTCTGTTGAACAGATTTGCAAGGCGGCGACTTGGTGTTCGCTTCATACTTTTTCCAAATTCTACAAATTTGATACTTTTTGCTTCTTCGGAGGCTATTTTTGGGAGAAAGGTTTTACAGGCAGTGGTACCTTCCGTTTAAGTACCTGCCTTGTCCCTCCCTTCATCCGTGTACTTTAGCTTTGGTATTGGTATCCCACAAGTAATGGATGATCCGTGGACTGGATACACCTTACAAGAGAAAACACAATTTATGCTTACCTGATAAATTTATTTCTCTTGTGGTGTATCCAGTCCACGGCCCGCCCTGTCATTTTAAGGCAGGTCAAAATTTTAGATTAAACTACAGTCACCACTGCACCCTATGGTTTCTCCTTTCTCGGCTTGTTTCGGTCGAATGACTGGATATGGCAGTTAGGGGAGGAGCTATATAGCAGCTTTGCTGTGGGTGTCCTCTTGCAACTTCCTGTTGGGAAGGAGAATATCCCACAAGTAAAGGATGATCCGTGGACTGGATACACCACAAGAGAAATACATTTATCAAGTAAGCATAAATTGTGTTTTTTATCAGTCTCCTTTACAGTTGACATCAAATTTGTATAATTGAAATGAGTACCTGTATGCCAATCGTGTGTACTGCAGCAATCAACAGGAATATAGGGTGTCCTATGAGCATATAATGGTTTAGTATATTCATTACAGAATTGTACAAAAACATTAAGTTCTGTTGTGTACTTTGGCATATTCACCGTATTCAAAAATACAAGATATGTGTTCTGAGGCCATGTTATCACTGTAGTTTGACTTCCCCCCTCCTGTATAATTGTAATATTAGATGACAATTAATTTTGTTTAAGAAAAAAACAAAAAGACCGTATTACCTTAAGTTCTGTTGTATCGTATGATTTTGGATCCTTTACTTTAATCATAAAGTCATTTGTCATACCCATAAACCGGAGAGGAAGATGTGACAAAAGATAACTTGTATAATTAGTGAAAGTAGTTACCTGCATGCTACAGTGTTGTGTGTCATGATGCGGGGTCAATGTTAATACATTTGAAGTGACATTGTGACACAGATTCTTTGATGAAGATTTAAAAATAAATACTTCACATCTTTGCCTTGTCTTACACTTTTTTTGATCCATACCTTCTATGTTTATACTATAATCATGTGTAGTATAACCATTCCAAGCAAACAAATCATAACAATTTACAAGTGTACCTGGAGTCCTATGCAATGGTGCAGATCTTTTGTGTCTCTCTTGGGAAATAGAGGTATTTGCATATGAGGCAAATGAAGTGTCAGAACCATTTTGAAACCCTGTATTTGTATTTGTGTAATTAATGTTTCTTTTACCGAGCAAAAATTCACATTGTGGATCAAAAGATCCTGTAGCCTCAGGGTATCCATAACAGGAGAATATTATGACTGGTATGTAAGCAACCAAAAGAGCACCAAACACCATCATTATCGTTTTGCATGGTTGGTCCATCATTACAATGGGGGGCATCCTTAAGACTTAGCTGATACTGATAAGTTCAGAATCCGTACCACTGTTAAAACTGATTGCAATCTAAATAGTAATGTTTGCCAAGGCTATGGGACAGTGTGTTAAGTGGTGTGCTATATCTCTTCCTACAATTTCATGTAAGTGTTTCAGAGATGCCACTTGATCACACAACACCTCAATCTCTTGCTCTAAACGCTGCTGTTTTTCCCAGGCTAGTGTAAGCTCAGCTGTCTTTTTTGCTCTGTATTTTCTAGACGCTAATCTATTATACTGACGCTCCTTAATCTGACGCTGACTAACCTTCTGCTGTTTAGTAATTGCAGCAAGGATCTTAGCACACCTATATGGAGTGGGAGGCGGTTCCTGATATCCCTCCAACCCAAAACTTGTCTCTACTGACCCTGTTTCAGCCTTAGTAGGTGTAGGTGTATGTAAGAAAGATGGGCCTGCTAAAGAAGAATCTTCCTGTATTGGTTGTGCGGCCGTTTCCTCTTCTATCAAAGGAGGAAAAGTGTAAGTGAGCTGCTCTCAGCGGAATGTTACTCATTAGATTTTATAAAATCACCCTGATTTTCCGTCAAAGAAATGTATGTATGATAATACTGCGTTAAACCCTTTCTCTCTTTATGTTTACTCTCTCTATTTATCTAGAGATTAACATAACCCAAGGAAATGGGAACAGTAGGATTTTTACTCTCTTCGGGGGTATCATAAACTACCAGGTGCGGATAACTAGTTGAGCACTGAGCTATAGAACAACGCCAAAAATGCCCCTCAAGTATACTCTGTATAGTTTTAGTATATTCTATGAGTTCCAGCAACTCCCCAACTAGTGCTCTCTTTTGGGCTTTTAAAACTAAACAAGTGTGATGAAATAGTTGGGCCTTTTCCTGTAGTTTATTACGAAATCTTCTCTGATACTGTGTTTTGTTGTGCCTACGTATCTTAGGTTTATACTCCAGCAGTTTCTGGAGATATATACCTTTCCCTATGTTTGTTATTTAACAATAAGGAAGTTGTTTGAGTAACTGCAGTATTGGGTTCTGGCTTAGCTAAATTATCTTATAATAAAGTAACAAAAGATTCAGAGGTCATTGGGTATAGATGTGGTAGCTATTTGGACAGTATTAATGTCAATATGGCTGTGAGATGTAGTAGCACTGGAAGTAGTAGGTGTTGGGAGTGGTGCAACCTGTCTAGATAAGTCGAGAGCAGTAACCACTGGACTAAAGGACAAATCAAAGAGTGTGCTTGCAAATTTTGTATAAGTACCCTATTAAAGCTCTGTACTCGTGTACAAGCCAATCTTTTTGTCCTTTCAAAATGCTACTATCGTATTGGAGCTGGTTAAAAAGTTCTCTTATTCTAACACAACCCTTGTGACTGCCAAGACTTAACTTACGTCTAACCTCCTCTATAGCAGAGTCAGATACACTTTTTCTCCCTTTTTCCCTATTCTTTAGTAAATTTGTAAGTGATGCTGTAGTAGTGGCTAGAATAGTTGTTAAAGACTGTGTTGGAACCTCTAATGGAGGGGTTTTAGGAACTATAGGTACCGGTGGGTTATTAGTAGAATCTTTCAGACTAGATTCACCAGACAAAATAGGTGCACTGGATGGAAGTTCGTCAGGTGTGGTGGTCAAAATGGGTTCAGAGTTCATTGAAAGAAATATGCAGTGTTGCTATGCCTTTCAATGAATAAGACTTATTAAGTATTATAGAAACGTGTCTGTATGGTGTATTTTTTGTGTCTTACCCCTATTTTACTTTATAGCAACCTCTAATCAGCTATTCATAGCAATATAACATAAAAAAAAACATCAACAGGTATTATAATTGTTTTGAGGACTGCTGGGTAATATGGGAATTGTTCAGAGTAATGTCACTGTTCTTTGTTACACTTAACGTGTTTGAAAGATCTGGCAATGGGGTAGATGGATCAGGATGCTGAATGCAGGGGTCTGGAGTACTGTTCACAGCGTCCGCTGTCTGTGTCTTTATGAGGCGTGCCCAGTCCTGGGCATACTCCTCTTCTGTGTCTTTGTGAGAGGTGACTGATACCTTGTCACCTGCTTCTCCCCTCTTTGGGCAGAGCTTGACACGCGAAGCGTGTATCCAGATATCCCTGTCGTCAGTCAGTACTGCAGTCCTTGTCACAGCTATTACGGTCACGGGTTTGCTTAATGGGAATCCTCCTTTCGTAGATCTATTCAGCTGTCGAATGCAGACCAGGTCTCAAGGTTTGAAAAGATGTGTTCCTGTGCAGGAAGAGGTAAACGAGAGGACACATCACCATAGATGCCATTCAATTTTTCAATTAATTGCTTTACATATTGTTCCTTAATACACTCTAAATCACCATTCTTAATGATAAGCAGACCCTTTATCCATGGAGTTGGGAATGGTCTTCCCATTAGGACCTCAAATGGGGACAACCTGGTTGTCCGATTTGGGGTCATACGAATTTCTGCCAAAATTGCAGGCAAATACTGCTGCCATCTAACCCATGTACCAGCTGTTGCTTTTAAAAGTTTTTCCTTAATAGTACGATTCATTCTACCATTCCTAAGCTTTGAGGATGATATGTGATGTGAAAATGCCAATTAATTCGTAACCATTGTACTAACTCTTTTGTAACCTTACTAATAAAAGCAGGGCCATTATCAGAATTAATCTGAAGTGGGCAACCAAATCTGGGTATAATCTCAGTGGCTAATATCTTAGCAACCGTTTATGCATCCTCCCTCTGTGTAACAAATGCTTCTGGCCACTTAGAGAATTGGTCAATTATGACGAGCAAATAAAACTGATATATATATATATCTCTTCAAAAGGATGCTTACCTTCATATTCCTATTCACCCATAACATCAGTTTCTGAGGTTTGCTTTTCAGGATCGACATATCAATCTACAGCTCCAAGGATATTTACCAAGGTGCTGGGTGTCCTTTTGTCTGTAATCAGAACTCAGGGTATTGTAGTGTTTCCTTACCTGGACGATATCTTAGTTAAAGTTCCATGTTTTCCTTTAGCAGTATCTCACACCAAACAATTATTGTTGTTTCTTCAAAATAATGGTTGAAGGATCAATTAGCCAAAGAGATTTTTGATTCTTCAGACAAGGATTTCTTTCCTTGGTTTCTAGATAGATTCAGTGTGCATGAGAAGAGAAGAGTGAAATTGGTGTCAGCCTGCCTGCCTGAACCTTCTGTTTCTTTTTTCCCTACAATGGCTCAGTGTATGGAAGTTTTGGGTCTCATGATTGCAGCCTCATATTATCCCCATTGCTCGGTTTCCCATGAGGCCTCTTCAGCTTTGTACACCGAGCCAATTGTGCAGGGATTATTCTCAATATCTCAATAGACCCGCGCTATTATAGCAACACAATCCCTTAACAACCAGCAACGTACAGGTTATGTCGCAGACGTTAAAGGATTAAGCAAAATTGATAATAGAAGTAAATCTTTCTTGATTATGTCCCTTTAAAGGGCTATCTCTCAAATTTGTATATTTACTTTATAACATTTTTGCTGTTAAAGGGACAGTCAAGGCCAAAAAAAACTTTTATTTTTCAAATAGGACATGTAATTTTAAACAACTTTCCAATTTACTTTTATCAAAACTTTTGCTTTGTTCTCTTGGTATTCTAGTTGAGAGCAAACCTAGGAAGGCTCATATGATAATTTCTAAGCCCTTGAAGGCCGCCTCTAATCACATGTTTTTGTATTTGCTTTTCACAACAGGGGAGAGTAGTTCAGGTAAACCATATAGATAACATTGTAATCATGCCCGTGGGTTGTGGCAGACACTGCACTAATTGGCTAAACTGCAAGTCAATAGATAATAACTAAAAGTCATGTGATTAGGGGCGGTCAGAAGGTGCTTAGATACAAGATAGTCACAGCAGTAAAAAGTGTATTAATATAACAGTGTTGGTTATGCAAAACTGGGGAATGGGTAATAAAGGGATTATCTATCTTTTTAAACAACAAAAATTCTGGTGTTTACTGTCCCTTTAAGAAGGGCATGTTTTTTCTGCAGACACAAATTCACAGTTTTGAGAGCTAATAAAATGTGTTAATATCTTCAGTATAGAAAAAATCCCCAAGGAATTTGGGAGAGCATGACATTGTGAATTAAAGGGACAGTCTACACCAGAATGTTTATTGTTTAAAAAGATAGATAATCCCTTTATTACCCATTCCCCAGTTTTGCATAACCAACACAGTTATATTCACTTTTTACCTCTGTGATTATCTTGTATCTAAGCCTCTGCAAACTGCCCCCTTATTTCACTTCTTTTGACAGACATCCATTTTAGCCAATCAGAGCTGGCTCACTGGAACTCCACGTGCGTGAGCACAGTGTCATCTATATGACACACATGAACCACCCCCTAGTGGTGAAAAACTGTCAAAATGCCCTAAAAGAAGAGGCGGCCTTCAAGGGCTTAGAAATTAGCATATGAACCTCCTAGGTTTAGCTTTCAACTAAGAATACCAAGAGAACAAAGCAAAATTGGTGATGAAAGTAAATTGGAAAATTGTTTAAAATTACATGCCCTATCTGAATCATGAAAGTTTATTTTGGACTAGACTGTACCTTTAATTAATTTACTAAAAAAAATAAACATTACAGCCATGAATTTACAGCATCTTGCTATATAATTAAAAACAAATCTATATTTCAGGTTGGATAACCTTTAGATTATAATGTATCTTAAATAGAAACTATCTTTATTTTATTATTAAAAACTATTTAAATCAAGAAAATCTGATTTAAAAAAATAGCTTTTTATTCACCCTGCTAACTCAGCTACATACCTGTCCCTAATTGGGTTAAACAGATAACTGCAAACAATGCATTTTATACTAACTTTATGATAGTCGCTAGCCTTGTTGTCAGTAGACTAAAGCCTAAAGACTAAAGATTGGCTCATCTAAATAATGCAAATGTTGGGAGATGTTTGGCTATTGAAAAATAATTGCAGTTAAAAGGAAAATTGCAGCCTCATATTATCCCCATTGCTCGGTTTCCCATGAGGCCTCTTCAGCTTTGTACACCGAGCCAATTGTGCAGGGATTATTCTCAATATCTCAATAGACCCGCACTATTATAGCAACACAATCCCTTAACAACCAGCAACGTACAGGTTATGTCGCAGACGTTAAGGGATTAAGCAAAATTGATAATAGAAGTAAATCTGTAAACACAAGTTTTTTTTCTTTCTTGATTATGTCCCTTTAAATTATGTCCCATTCTATTAAAAATCTTAAGACTTGGATGATATATGTATGTGTGTTTTTGTGTGTGTATATAATTGTCCTGTTAGTATTTTTCTTTTGTATAATTTTAAACAATTTTTCAATTCTATTACATAATTTTCTTGGTTTTGTTGGTATGCTTTGTTGAAAAACATACCTAGGTAGACTCAGGAGAAGCAATGCACAATTGGGAGCTAGCTGATGATTGGTGGCTACACATATATGCCTTTTCTCGTTTCCTCGCCCGATGTGTTCTGCTAATCCCTAGTAGTACATTGCTGCTCTTTAAATGATACCAAGAGAATGAAACAAATATGATAATAGAGGTAAATTGGAAAGCTGTTTAAAATTGTATGCTCCATGTGGATCAGGAACGAACAATGTTGGGTTTCTTATCCCTTTAATAGATGGGAGATTTCTACCTGTTTACTTCACATACTTGGCAATAAGAGAGACATTTGGTTTTCACTAGGGGGACATTTTAAATCCCAGTAAATATTTTATTGCAAGAGCTACAAATTTGACTTAGATGCTTAATGGGTTTAAAAAATATAGTTAAACCTATGGATTATGGTAAGTGGCATGTAGTATACATTTCTTTCATGTAATTAGCAAGAGTCCATGAGCTAGTGACGTATGGGATATACATACCTACCAGGAGGGGGCAAAGTTTCCTAAACCTCAAAATGCCTATAAATACACCCCTCACCACACCCACAATTCAGTTTTTACAAACTTTGCCTCCTATGGAGGTGGTGAAGTAAGTTTGTGCTAGATTCTACGTTGATATGCGCTCCGCAGCAGGTTGGAGCCCGGTTTTCCTCTCAGCGTGCAGTGAATGTCAGAGGGATGTGAGGAGAGTATTGCCTATTTGAATGCAATGATCTCCTTCTACGGGGTCTATTTCATAGGTTCTCTGTTATCGGTCGTAGAGATTCATCTCTTACCTCCCTTTTCAGATCGACGATATACTCTTATATATATATACCATTACCTCTGCTGATTTTCGTTTCAGTACTGGTTTGGCTTTCTACAACATGTAGATGAGTGTCCTGGGGTAAGTATGTAAGCTTATTTTCTGTGACACTCTAAGCTATGGTTAGGCACTTTTTTATAAAGTTCTAAATATATGTATTCAAACATTTATTTGCCTTGACTCAGGATGTTCAACATTCCTTATTTTCAGACAGTCAGTTTCATACTTGGGATAAATGCATTTGTTTCAATCATTTTTTCTTACCTTAAAAAATTTGACTTTTTCCCTGTGGGCTGTTAGGCTCGCGGGGGCTGAAAATGCTTCATTTTATTGCGTCATTCTTGGCGCTGACTTTTTTGGCGCAAAAAAAATTTCTGTTTCCGGCGGTTTTTTTGCGTCAAAAGTGTCGGCGTTCCGGATGTGGCGTCATTTTTGGCGCCAAAAGCATTTAGGCGCCAAATAATGTGGGCGTCTTTTTTGGCGCTAAAAAATATGGGCGTCATTTTTGTCTCCACATTATTTAAGTCTCATTATTTATTGCTTCTGGTTGCTAGAAGCTTGTTCACCGGCATTTTTTTCCCATTCCTGAAACTGTCATTTAAGGAATTTGATCAATTTTGCTTTATATGTTGTATTTTCTTTTACATATTGCAAGATGTTCCACGTTGCAACTGAGTCAGAAGATACTTCAGGAAAATCGCTGCCCAGTGCTGGAGCTACCAAGCTAAGTGTATCTGCTATAAACTTTTGGTATCTGTTTCTCCAGCTGTTGTTTGTATTGCATGTCATGACAAACTTATTAATGCAGATAAAATTTCCTTTAGTACTGTTACATTACCTGTTGCTGTTCCGTCAACATCTAATTTTCAGAGTGTTCCTGATAAACATAAGAGATTTTATTTTTTAAATCCATTAAGAAGGCTATGTCTGTTATTTCTCCGTCTAGTATACATAACAGTCTTTTAAAACTTCTCTTTTTTCAGATGAATTTTTAAATGAACATCATCATTCTGATACTGATAATGGTTCTTCTGGTTAAGAGGTTTCTGTCTCAGAGGTTGATGCTGATAAATCTTTGTATTTGTTCAAGATGGAATTTATTCGTTCTTTACTTAAAGAAGTATTAATTGCATTAGAAATAGAGGATTCTGGTCCTCTTGATACTAAATCTAAACGTTTAAATAAGGTTTTTAAATCTCCTGTAGTTATTCCAGAAGTGTTTTCTCTCCCTGATGCTATTTCTGAAGTAATTTCCAGGGAATGGAATAATTTGGGTAATTCATTTACTCCTTCTAAACGTTTAAGCAATTATATCCTGTGCCATCTGACAGATTAGAGTTTTGGGACAAAATCTCTAAGGTTAATGGGGCTGTCTCTACTCCTGCTAAACGTACTACTATTCCTATGGCAGATAGTACTTTATTTAAGGATCCTTTAGATAGGAAAATTGAATCCTTTCTAAGAAAAGCTTACTTATGTTCAGGTAATCTTCTTAGACCTGTTATATTTTTAGCGGATGTTGCTGCAGCTTCAACTTTTTGGTTAGAAGCTTTAGCGCAACAAGTAACAGATCATAATTTTATAGCATTATTATTATTCTATAACATGCTAATTTTATTTGTGATACCATCTTTTGATATCATTAGAGTTGATGTCAGGTATATGTGTCTAGCTATTTTAGCTAGAAAAGCTTTATGGCTTAAAACTTGGAATGCTGATATGTCTTCTAAGTCAACTTTGCTTTCCCTTTCTTTCCAGGGTAATAAATTATTCGATTCTCAGTTGGATTCTATTATCTCAACTATTACTGGAGGGAAGGGAACTTTTTTACCAAAGGATAAAATATCTAAGGTAAATTTAGGTCTAATAATCTTTTTCGTTCCTTTCCTCACAACAAGGAACAAAAGCCTGATCCTTCATCCTCAGGAGTGGTATTAGTTTGGAAACCATTTCCAGTTTGGAATATATCCAAGCCTTATAGAAACCTATAGCCAGCTCCTAAATACCCATGAAGGTGCGGCCCTCATTCCAGCTCAGCTGGTATGGGGCAGTTTACGTTTTCTTCAAGGAAATTTGGATCAATTCCGTTCACAATCTCTGGTTTCAGAACATTGTTTCAGAAAGGTACAGAATTGGCTTCAAGTTAAGGCCTCCTGCAAAGAGATTTTTTTCTTTCCCGTGTCCCAGTAAACACAGCAAAGGCTCAGCATTTCTGAAATGTGTTTCAGATCTAGAGTTGGCTGGAGTAATTATGCCAGTTCCAGTTCTGGAACACGGGCTGGGGTTTTATTCTATCTCTTCATTGTACCAAAGAAGGTTAATTCCTTCAGACCAGTTCCGGATCTATCAATATTGAATCGTTATGTAAGGATACCAACATTCAAGATGGTAACTGTAGGACTATCCTGCCTTTTGTTAGCAAGGGCATTATATGTCTACAATAGATTTACAGGATGCATATCTGCATATTCCGATTCATCCAGATCACTTTTGGTTTCTGAGATTCTCTTTTTAGACAAGCATTACCAGTTTTGTGGCTCTACCGTTTGGCCTAGCGTCGGCTCCAAGAATTTTTTTCAAAGGTTCTCGGTGCCCTTCTGTCTGTTATCAGAGAACAGGGTTTTGGTATTTCCTTATTTGGACGATATCTTGGTACTTGCTCAGTCTTCACATTTTCGCAGAATCTCATACGAATCGACTTGTGTTGTTTCTTCAAGATCATGGTTGGAGGATCAATTTACCAATCAGTTCATTGTTTCCTCAGACAAGGGTAACCTTTTTAGGTTTCCAGATAGATTCAGTGTCTATGACTCTGTCCTTGTCAGATTAGAGAAGTTTAACATTGATATCAGCTTGTCAAAACCTTCAGTCACAATCATTCCCTTTGGTAGCCTTATGCATGGAAATTTTAGGTCTTAGGACTGCCGCATCGGATGCGATCTCCTTTGCTCGTTTTCACATGCGACCTCTTCAGCTCTGTATGCTGAACCAGTGGTGCAGGGATTACACAAAGATATCTCAATTAATATCTTTAAACCGATTATACGACACTCTCTGACATGGTGGACAGTTCACCATCGTTTAGTTCAGGGGGCTTCTTTGTTCTTCCGACCTGGACTATAATCTCAACAGATGCAAGTCTTCCAGGTTGGGGAGCTGTGTGGGGGTCTCTGACGGCACAAGGGGTTTGGGAATCTCAAGAGGTGAGATTACCAATCAATATTTTTGAACTCCGTGCAATTTTCAGAGCTCTTCAGTCTTGGCCTCTTCTGAAGAGAGAGTTGTTCATTTGTTTTCAGATAGACAATGTCACAGCTGTGGCATACATCAATCATCAAGGAGGGACTCACAGTCCTCTGGCTATGAAAGAAGTATCTCGAATTTTGGTTTGGGTGGAATCCAGCTCCTGTCTAATCTCTGCGGTTCATATCCCAGGTATAGGCAATTGGGAAGCGGATTATCTCAGTCGCCAAACGTTGCATCCGGGCGAATGGTCTCTTCACCCAGAGGTATTTCTTCAGATTGTTCAAATGTGGGAACTTCCAGAAATAGATCTGATGGCTTCTCATCTAAACAAGAAACTTCCCTGGTATCTGTCCAGATCCCGGGATCCTCGGGCGGAAGCAGTGGATACATTATCACTTCCTTGGAAATATCATCCTGCCTATATCTTTCCGCCTCTAGTTCTTCTTCCAAGAGTATTCTCCAAGATTCTAAAGGAATGCTCGTTTGTCCTGCTGGTAGCTCCAGCATGGCCTCACAGGTTTTGGTATGCGGATCTTGTCCGGATGGCCTCTTGCCAGCTGTGGACTCTTCCGTTAAGACCAGACTTTCTGTCGCAAGGTCCTTTTTTCCATCAGGATCTCAAATCCTTAAATTTTAAGGTATGGAGTTTGAATGCTTGATTCTTGGTCAAAGAAGGTTTCTCTGACTCTGTGATTAATACTATGTGACAGGCTCGTAAATCTGTATCTAGAGAGATATATTATAGAGTCTGGAAGACTTATATTTCTTAGTGTCTTTCTCATCATTTTTTCTTGGCATTCTTTTTGAATACCGAGAATTTTACAGTTTCTTCAGGATGGTTTAGATAAAGGTTTGTCCGTAAGTTCCTTGAAAGGACAAATCTCTGCTCTTTCTGTTCTTTTTTCACAGAAGGATTGCTAATCTTCCTGATATTCATTGTTTTGTACAAGCTTTGGTTCGTATAAAACCTGTCTTTAAGTCAATTTCTCCTCCTTGGAGTTTGAATTTGGTTCTGGGGGCTTTTCAAGCTCCTCCTTTTGAACCCATGCATTCTTTGGTCGTTATATTACTTTCTTGGAAAGTTTTGTTTCTTTTGGCCATCTCTTCTGCCAGAAGAGTCTCTGAATTATCTGCTCTTTCTTGTGAGTCTCCTTTTCTGATTTTTCATCAGGATAAGGCGGTGCTGCGAACTTCTTTTGAATTTTTTACCTAAGGTTGTGAATTCTAACAACATTAGTAGAGAAATTGTAGTTCCTTCATTATGTCCTAATCCTATGAATTCTAAGGAGAAATCATTGCATTCTTTGGATGCTGTTAGAGCTTTGTATTATTTGTCATCTTTTCCGGTTCTAGAAAAGGCCAGAAAGCTTCTGCCATTTCTTTGGCATCTTGGTTGAAATCTTTATTTCATCATGCCTATGTCGACTCGGGTAAAATTCCGCCTCGTAGGATTACAGTTCATTCTACTAGGTCAGTTTCTACTTCCTGGGCGTTTAGGAATGAAGCTTCGGTTGATCAGATTTGCAAAGCAGCAACTTGGTCCTCTTTGCATACTTTTTCTAAATTCTACCATTTTGATGTGTTTTCTTCTTCTGAAGCAGTTTTTGGTAGAAAAGTTTTCAGTTTGAATCTTCTGCTTATGTTTTTCATTAAACTTTATTTTGGGTGTGGATTATTTTCAGAAGGAATTGGCTGTCTTTATTTCATCCCTCCCTCTCTAGTGACTCTTGTGTGGAAAGATCCACATCTTGGGTAGTCATTATCCCATACGTCACTAGCTCATGGACTCTTGCTAATTACATGAAAGAAAACATAATTTATGTAAGAACTTACCTGATAAATTCATTTCTTTCATATTAGCAAGAGTCCATGAGGCCCGCCCTTTTTTTGTGGTGGTTATGATTTTTTTTGTATAAAGCACAATTATTCCAATTCCTTATTTTATATGCTTTCGCACTTTTTTCTTATCACCCCACTTCTTGGCTATTCGTTAAACTGAATTGTGGGTGTGGTGAGGGGTGTATTTATAGGCATTTTAAGGTTTGGGAAACTTTGCCCCTCCTGGTAGGAATGTATATCCCATACGTCACTAGCTCATGGACTCTTGCTAATATGAAAGAAATGAATTTATCAGGTAAGTTCTTACATAAATTATGTTTTTTGCTTTTTGTTTGCTTGTTTTATACTTAGGACTGTACCAGAGCACTAAAAGTGTTAATCCAATGGTATCTTACTTCTTTTTTTTTTCCTCCCACAGGAGACTTCCGTGTATGCATCTATTTCATCAAGTGTGTGTGGACCAGTGGCTGATCACAAATAAGAAGTGCCCTATTTGTAGAGTGGACATTGAAGCTCAGCTACCTACTGAGAGTTGACAATTCACCAATACAGCATTATGGCCCATGTTCCCTCCGGTACTTCAGCCAACCAAAGATGGCATGACTTAACTGCACAGATGTGGAATCATTAAACCTAGTGTGCTGGCTCTGCCTCAGTATACAACTAATGCTATAAACTACCATTTGTATACAGAACATACTTAGGTCCTTTACTGCTGGCAAGTTAATTGTAGCAGGGAAGGGTAAACATATTTAAATTGCTTTGTTTTATTTCTTTTATTATTTTTTTTTGTTAGTTTTTTTACAGTTTGTTTTACTATCTGTATTTTGCATGATTCCTTGTATTGCATTTCTTTGCACATATTATGGGCTTTGTGAACCCTTAAACTTGCAGGCAAGATCTCGCTGCTCTAGTGAGTAGAATTGTGAGAGTGTGCGTGCGTGTTTTACATAGTTCCTGGCTAAATTACAATAACTTTATTCATTACTAACAGTGACGTCCTTAATTTAATCAATCATGAATTTTTAGTTTATAATGTATAAAGATCTCTGAGGGCAAAGGAAAATAATGTATGAAAACATTCCTTTTTTTTTTTTTTTTTTTTTTCCTCCATGGAAAGACTGTCTGCTGTATAAAGAGTGCTGAAACAAATAACATTCTTTTTAATGCTGATTTCACAATCCTCGGAAACTAACCTAGAATACATGCCACACTGTTTTGTTTTAATACTTTTTTATTTTTTAAATGTGTTTTAAGTTCCCTTTAGCACAAAGCAAATATATTTAAATGTCAATATTAAAAAAAAAATTTTAGTCTACTGTTCACAAATATTTATTTCTTTACTGATGTAATATTTTGTTTTTCTTTGCTTCTGTGAACTGCTCTTTCAAACTGTCTTCTAGCAAGTAGTCACCTGTTCTTCCTATTTGTGATTACAAAAAAAAAATCATCAAAGGAAAAGCAACATGAAATCTCTAGTCTTAATAAACTTTTATGGCAGGTATCCATGCATCAAGCAAACTTTTTTCAAAGTCCGCTCATGTTCTCCAAGGGGTTTCAGAGTTAATAAACTTGGCTAAATGCAGTTGTGTGCATGTGTGTTTATTACTTGTGTCCAGATAATATTTTTCAATATAATATTTTTTGAAGAATTCCAATTATGTAAAAAATAGTAATTGGTGGGTGTATTTATTTCTTCTACAAGATACGACGAGTCCACGGATTTCATCCTTGTGGGATATTTTCCTCCTGCTAACAGGAAGTGGCAAAGAGCACCACCGCAGAGTTGTATATATAGCCCCTCCCTTCCCCTCCACCCCTAGTCATTCTCTTTGCCTGTGTTATACTAGGAAGAGGTAAAGTGAGGTGTTTTAATTTTCTCCTACATTGGTGTGTCTGGTCCACGGCTTCATCCTTGTGAGATATTCTCTTCCCTTACAGGAAATGGCAAAGAGAGCACACAGCAAAGCTGTCCATATAACCCCCCTCTGGCTCCGCCCCCCAGTCATTCTCTTTGCCGCTCTGAACAAGTAGCATCTCCACGGGGATGGTAAAGAGTATGTGGCTACCTCTCTTTCCTTTTGGCTGAAAAGCATCATCCGATTGGCTTATGAGACTGCCGGACGGCAGCCTCCTGAACGAATTACAGCTCACTCCACTAGAGCTGTGGCTTCCACATGGGCCTTCAAGAACGAGGCTTCTGTTGATCAGATATGTAAGGCAGCGACTTGGTCTTCTCTGCATACTTTTGCCAAATTTTACAAATTCGATACTTATGCTTCTTCGGAGGCTGTTTTTGGGAGAAAGGTTTTGCAAGCCGTGGTGCCTTCCGTTTAGGTAACCTGACTTGTTTCCCTCCCTTCATCCGTGTCCTAAAGCTTTGGTATTGGTTCCCACAAGTAAGGATGAAGCCGTGGACCGGACACACCAATGTAGGAGAAAACAGAATTTATGCTTACCTGATAAATTTCTTTCTCCTACGGTGTGTCCGGTCCACGGCCCGCCCTGGCATTTTATGTCAGGTTACAAATTTTTTATTTCGGAACACTACAGTCACCACGGTACCCTATAGTTTCTCCTTTTTCTCCTAACCGTCGGTCGAATGACTGGGGGGCGGAGCCAGAGGGGGGGCTATATGGACAGCTTTGCTGTGTGCTCTCTTTGCCATTTCCTGTAAGGGAAGAGAATATCCCACAAGTAAGGATGAAGCCGTGGACCGGACACACCATAGGAGAAAGAAATTTATCAGGTAAGCATAAATTCAGATTTTTCAATCAAGAAGTTTTTTATTTTAATTGGTACCGTTGAGTTTTAGTTTCTTCAATCAAGAAGTTTTTTATTTTAAATGGTACCGGTGAGTACTATTTTCCTCAGGGGGATATGGAAGAAGATTTCTGCCCTGAGGTTGATGATCTTAGCAGATGTAACTAAGATCCATGCGGGTTCCCGCAAGACTTCTGAAGGTAATACAAGAGACATCTTCATTGTGGAGAACGGTTTCATGCTACAAGCAGCATTGAGGTATGTGCAGCCCTTTATTTCTGAGGAGACTTGGTATATCCGAACTGGCTGACATTTATTTCCCTGCAAGGGAAGGGGTAAGCAGTAGACCTGTAAAACAAAAAGGGTATTACTGAGTAACCTATGCTTAATTTATTTTATATCACATATTGGGCAAGCATTATAATGGACTTGACCGCATTATAAGGAGACACTGGGAGAGGCAGGAATATGCTTAACGTTTTATTGTTTATACACAGTTGAGCCACATTTTGAGTGTACTTAGGGGTTTATTAGTTCCACATGGCTTATACTCTAAACCGCTTCACCATGCGGTTGTTCAGGCCTAGACGATCATCGGACATGATGGGCGGGGCTTAATTTTGCGCGCTCAGACACGCACTTTACTCTGGCTGAAAAGGCAGCAGGCATTAGCTCTGGTTGAGCCTAGACTGGTGTTCTGTTAACCGGATTGTTGCAGAGTCATTTTGCAGTACCCTGGGGGCATGTAGGCGCCACAGCAGAGCTGTGGCGAGGTCGGGAGGTTTTAGGGACTCTGGATGATTGTGACCCTATTGTGATACCACCAGAGAAATTGTGTAAGATGGACAAATATCTAGAGGTGCCTACTTACACTGATGTTTTTCCGGTTCCTAAAAGAATTTCGGAAATTGTAAAAAAGGAATGGGATATACCAGGTATACCGTTCTCTTCCCCCTCCTAATTTTAAGAAAATGTTTCCCATATCAGACAAAATTCGAGACTCGTGGCAAACGGTCTCTAAGGTGGAGGGAGCTATATCTACCCTTGCTAAGCGTACAACTATACCTATTGAGGACAGTTGTGCTTTCAAAGACCCTATGGATAAAAAGCTTAGATTTTATCTAAGCGAGGATTCTCTGATTCGGTCATCGATCTTTGATACAGGCTCGAAAGCCTGTCACTAGAAAAAGCTATCATAAGATATGGCGTAAATCTTTATTGATGTGAATCCAAGGGTTACTCATGGAGTAAAATTAGGATTCCCAGGATTCTGTCTTTTCTCCAAGAAGGATTGGAGAAAGGGTTGTCAGCAAGTTCCTTAAAGGGACAGATTTCTTTCATGTAATTGGCAAGAGTCCATGAGCTAGTGACGTATGGGATATACATTCCTACCAGGAGGGGCAAAGTTTCCCAAACCTCAAAATGCATATAAATACACCCCCACCACACCCACAATTCAGTTTTACAAACTTTGCCTCCTATGGAGGTGGTGAAGTAAGTTTGTGTTCGATTTCTACGTTGATATGCGCTTCTCAGCATGCTGAAGCCCGGTTCCTCTCAGAGTGCAGTGAATGACAGAGGGATGTGAAGGGAGTATTAACTATTGAATACAATGGTCATCCTAACGGGGATCTATTTCATAGGTTCTCTGTTATCGGTCGTAGAGATTCATCTCCTACCTCCCTTTTCAGATCGACAATATACTCTTATATACCATTACCTCTACTGATTCTCGTTTCAGTACTGGTTTGGCTATCTACTTTATGTAGATGAGTGTCTTTTGGTAAGTATGTTTTCTTTTATTTATGACACTCTCAGCTATGGTTTGGCACTTTATATGTAAAGTTCTAAATATGTTTTATACTTATAATTGCCGTGATTCAGGTTAATCAGTATATTTCCTTCTTACAGACTGTCAGTTTCATTTTGGGAAATGCATATGAAAAAAAAAAAAAAAGGAAATTGATAATTTGATAAGATGTCTCAATCTGACCCTGTCTCAGAATCTACTTCTGGAATGCTGCTGCCTGATGTCGGTTCTACCAAAGCTAAGTGCATTTGTTGTAAACTTGTGGTAACTGTTCCTCCAGCTGTAGTTTGTGATAGTTGTCATGATAAACTTTAAAACGCAGACAATATTTCCATTAGTAGTAATCCATTACCTGTTGTTGTTCCTTCAACATCTAATGTTCAGGATATTCTTGTTAATGTGAGAGTTTGTTTCTAATTCTATTCATTATACCACCTTCTAATAAACGTAAAAGGTCTTTTAAAACTTCTCATAAATTCGATGAATTTTTAAATGACCGATAGCATTCTGATTTATCTATCTGATGAGGATCTATCTGGTTCAGAAGATTCTGCCTCAGATATTGACACTGAGAAATCTTCATATTTATTTAAAATGGAGTATATTCGTTCTTTATTAAAAGAGGTGTTGATTGCATTAGATATGAAGGAGACTAGTCCTCTTGATATTAAAACCAGTAAACGTTTAAATTCGGGTTTTAAACCTCATGTAGCTATTCCAGAGGTTTTTCCAGTTCCTGATGCTATTTCAGATGTAATTTCTAGGGAATGGAATAGTCTGGGTACTATATTTACTCCTCCTTCAAGGTTTAAGAAACTTTACCCTTTGCCGACTGATAGATTGGAATTTTAGGAAGGTTTATTTATGTTCAGGTCATCTTCTTAGGCCTGCTATTTCTTTGGCTGATGTTGCTGCGGCTTCAACTTTTTGGTTGGAAACTTTAGCGCAACAAGTACCAGATCATAATGTGTATTGCATTGTTAAGCTAATTCAACATGCTAATAATTTAATTTGTGATGCCATTTTTGATATCATTAGAATTGATGTCAGGTATATGTCTTTAGCTATTTTAGCTAGACGAGCTTTATGGCTTAAATCTTGGAATGCTGATATGACTTCTAAGTCAATGTTGCTATCTCTTTCTTTCCAAGGTAATAAATTATTTGGTTCTCAGTTGGATTCTATTATTTCAACTATCACTGGGGGGAAGGGAGCCTTTTTGCCTCAGGATAAAAAATCTAAGGGTAAATTTAGGGCTGCTAACGGTTTTCGTTCCTTTAGTCAGAATAAGGAACAGAAACCTGACCCTTCCCCTAAAGGAACGGTTTCCAATTGGAAGCCTTCTCCAGTCTGGAATAAATCAAAGCCATTTAAAAATCAAAATCAGCCCCCAAGTCCGCATAAAGGTGCGGCCCTCATTCCAGCACAGCTGGTAGGGGGCAGACTAAGATTTTACAAAGATGTTTGGATCAATTCAATCCAAAATCATTGGATTCAGAACATTGTTTCTCAAGGGTACAGAATAGGTTTCAAGGTAAGACCGCCTGTGAGAAGTTTCTTTTTCTCACGCATTCCAGTGAACCCAGTAAAGGCTCAGGCTTTCCTGAAGTGTGTTTCAGACCTGGAGTTATCCGGGGTAATTGTGCCAGTTCCCTTTCCGGAAAGGGGTCTGGGGTTTTATTCAAATCTGTTCATTGTTCCAAAGAAAGAGAATTCTTTCAGACCAGTTCTGGATCTAAAAATTTTGTAAGAATACCAACATTCAAGATGGTGACTATAAGGACTATTCTGCCTTTTGTTCAGCAAGGGCATTATATGTACGCAATAGACTTACAGGATGCATATCTTCATATTCCGATTCATCCAGATCACTATCAGTTTCTGAGATTCTCTTTTCTAGACAAGCATTACCAATTTGTTGCTCTTCCTTTTGGCCTAGCAACAGCTCAAAGGATCTTTTCAAAGGTTCTCGGTGCCCTACTCTCTGCAATCAGAGAGCGGGGTATTGCGGTGTTTCCTTATTTGGACGATATCTTGGTACTTGCTCAGTCTTTACATTCTGCAGAATCTCAAACAAATCAACTAGTGTTGTTTCTTCAAAGATGTGGTTGGAGGATCAATTTACCTAAAAGTTCCTTGATTCCTCAGACAAGGGTAACCTTTTTAGGATTCCAAATAGATTCAGTATCCATGACTTTGTCTCTAACAGGCAAAAGACGTCTGAAATTGGTTTCAGCTTGTCGGCACCTTCAGTCTGTCATTCCCTTCAGTAGCTATGTGCATGGAGGTTTTAGGTCTCATGACTGCAGCATCGGACGCGATACCCTTTGCTCGTTTTCACATGAGACCTCTTCAGCTTTGTATGCTGAGCCAATGGTGCAGGGATTATACAAAGATATCACAATTAATATCCTTAAATCCCAATATTCGACTATCTCTGACTTGGTGGTTAGATCACCATCGTTTAATTCAAGGGGCCTCTTTTGTTCGTCCAACCTGGACTGTGATTACAACAGATGCAAGTTTTTCAGGTTGGGGAACTGTCTGGGGATCTCTGACAGCGCAGGGGGGTTGGAAATCTCAAGAGGCGAGATTACCAATCAATATTTTGGAACTCCGTGCGATTCTCAGAGTTCTTCAGTTTTGGCCTCTTCTGAAGAGAGAACCATTTATTTGTTTTCAGACAGACAATGTCACAACCGTGGCGTATGTCAATCATCAAGGTGGGACTCACAGTCCTCAAGCTATGAAAGAAGTATCTCGGATTCTTGCATGGACGGAATCCAGCTCCTGTCTAATCTCTGCGGTCCATATCCCAGGTATAGACAATTGGGAAGCGGATTATCTCAGTCGCCAGACTTTACATCCGGGAAAATGGTCTCTTCACCCAGATGTGTTTTTTCAGATTGTTCAGATGTGGGGGCTTCCAGAAATAGATCTGATGGCTTCTCATCTAAACAGGAAACTTCCCAGGTATCTGTCCAGGTCCAGGGATCCTCAGGCGGAAGCAGTGGATGCGTTGTCACGTCCTTGGAATTATCAACCTACTTATGTCTTTCCGCCTCTAGTTCTTCTTCCAAGAGTGATTTCCAAAATCATAATGGAGCGTTCATTTGTACTGCTGGTGGCTCCAGCATGGCCACACAGGTTTTGGTATGCGGATCTTGTTCGGATGTCCAGTTGCCAACCTTGGCCACTTCCGTTAAGGCCGGACCTTCTATCTCAAGGCCCATTTTTCCATCAGGATCTCAAATCATTAAATTTGAAGGTATGGAGATTGAACGCCTAGTGCTTAGTCATAGAGGTTTCTCTGACTCAGTAATTAATACGATGTTGCAGGATCACAAATCTGTGTCTAGAAAGATTTATTACCGAGTTTGGAAGACTTACATTTCATGGTGTTCTTCTCATAAATTCTCTTGGCATTCTTTTAGAATTCCTAGAATTTTACAGTTTCTTCAGGATGGTTTGGATAAGGTTTTGTCTGCAAGTTCCTTGAAGGGACAAATCTCTGCTCTTTCTGTTTTATTTCACAGAAAGATTGCTAAACTTCCTGATATTCACTGTTTTGTACAGGCTTTAGTTCGTATTAAGCCTGTCATTATATCAATCTCTCCTCCTTGGAGTCTTAATTTGGTTTTGAGGGCTTTACAGGCTCCTCCGTTTGAGCCTATGCATTCTCTGGACATTAAATTACTTTCTTGGAAAGTATTGTTCCTTTTTGCCATCTCTTCTTCTAGAAGAGTTTCTGAATTATCTGCTCTTTCTTGTGAGTCTCCTTTTCTGATTTTTCATCAGGATAAGGCGGTTTTGCGGACTTCATTAAAATTTTTACCTAAAGTTGTGAATTCCAACAACATTAGTAGAGAAATTGTTGTCCCTTTGTTGTGTCCTAATCCTAAGAATTCTTTGGAGAGATCTTTACATTCTTTGGAGGTGGTAAGAGCTTTGAAGTATTATGTTGAAGCTACTAAAGATTTCAGAAAGACTTCTAGTCTATTTGTTATCTTTTCTGGTTCTAGGAAAGGTCAGAAGGCTTCTGCCATTTCTTTGGCATCTTGGTTAAAGCATTTGATTCATCATGCTTATTTGGAGTAGGGTAAATCCCCACCTCAGAGGATTATGGCTCATTCTACTAGGTCAGTTTCTACTTCCTGGGCTTTTAAGAATGAAGCTTCTGTTGATCAGATTTGCAAAGCAACAACTTGGTCTTTGCATACTTTTACTAAATTCTACCATTTTGATGTTTTCTCTTCTTCAGAAGCAGTTTTTGGTAGAAAAGTACTTCAGGCAGCTGTTTCAGTTTGATTCTTCTGCTTATAATTTCAGGGGGTTTTTTTCATTATAAAGATTAAAACTTTTGATTTGGGTTGTGGATTCTTTTTTCAGTGGAATTGGCTGTCCTTATTTTTATCCCTCCCTCTCTAGTGACTCTTGCGTGGAGTTCCAAATCTTGGGTATTTGCTATCCCATACGTCACTAGCTCATGGACTCTTGCCAATTACATGAAAGAAAACATAATTTATGTAAGAATTTACCTGATAAATTAATTTCTTTCATATTGGCAAGAGTCCATGAGGCCCACCCTTTTTATGGTGGTTATGATTTTTTGTATAAAGCATAATTATTCCAATTCCTAGTTGATGCTTTCGCTCCTTTCTTATCACCCCACTTCTTGGCTATTCGTTAAACTGAATTGTGGGGGGGGGTGTATTTATAGGCATTTTGAGGTTTGGGAAACTTTGCTCCTCCTGGTAGGAATGTATATCCCATACGTCACTAGCTCATGGACTCTTGCCAATATGAAAGAAATGAATTTATCAGGTAAATTCTTACATAAATTATGTTTTATGCGTTGTCAATTTTGCTTCACAAACGTTTGGCAGATGTGCCAGATGTTCAGTCTTTTTGTCAGGCTCTAACTAGAATTAAGCCTGTATTTAGACCTATTACTCCTCCCTGGAGTTTGAATTTAGTTCTTAGAGTTCTTCAAGGGGTTCCGTTTGAACCCATGCATTCTATAGATATTAAATTGTTATCTTGGAAAGTTCTGTTTTTAGTTGCCATTTCTTTTACAAAGATATGACGAGTCCACGGATTTCATCCTTACTTGTGGGATATTAACCTCCTGCTAACAGGAAGTGGCAAAGAGCACCACAGCAGAGCTGTATATATAGCCCCTACCCTTCCCCTCCACCCTCAGTCATTCTCTTTGCCTGTGTTATACTAGGAAGACATGGTAAAGTGAGGTGTTAGTTTTTAGTTTCTTCCATCAAGAAGTTTTTTATTTTAAATACCGGTGCGTACTATTTTCCTCAGGGGGTATGGAAGAAGATTTCTGCCCTGAGGTTTGATGATCTTAGCGTTTGTAACCAAGATCCACGCTGATTCCCACAAGACTTCTGAAGGTAACCATGAGACATCAGTGTGGAGACCGGTTTCATGCTACAAGCAGCATTAAGGTATGTGAAGCCTTTTTTTTTCTGAGGAGACTTGGTGTATCAGAACTGGCTGGCATTATTTCCCTGTATGGGAATGGGGTTAAGCAGTAAAACCTATTTTAATAAGAGGGGTGTTACTGGAGTCCCTATTTTATATTTATCATAAGTTGATATTTGGGCATTTTGTGACATGGGAGACAATATAAAAAACGATGTTTTATGTTTTTTATTTTTGGCACTTAAAACTTATTGGTTTTATGCTTGAGGGTTATATTGTGTGTGTGTTTTTACTTTAGTGCAAAACTGCATTTCCATGTGGTGTTGTTTGGGCCTACTCTGACTTTTGACCTTAAGGGGCGGGGCCTATTTTGGCGCAATTCCTTCAGGCTTAGCAGCAGCAAACAGTGACTCGGTGGCTCTTGGACTGTGTAGCTGGTCTGAAGGGTTGGAAACTTGATTCAAAGTACCCTGGGGGCAGGTAGGCGCCATAGAGAGTGTATTTTTATCTATCTTTTGACTACATGTTGTTATAAGTACTTCTAAAGCCTTATTTCTGCCCTTGCTTCTGGGTGCAGTAATTTTTGGATTAACCAAAGATATTAAGTTAAATTTGGGAATAATTTAACGTTTTTTGTGCATTTTGGAAAAATTGTTCACTTTTTCTTTTCTTAAAGGCACAGTACACATTTTTTCTAATGTTTATTTTATGCAATAAATAAGTGTTTAAACGACTTTTGTGGTATTACTAGTCTGTTCAACATGTCTGACATTGAGGTTTCTCATTGTTCTATGTGTTTAGAAGCTATTGTGCAACCCCCTCTAACATTGTGTAACTTTTGTACTGAAAGGGCTTTACAATGTAAAAAGCATATTTTAAATAAAGTAAATGTGCCTAGGCATGATTCTCAGTCTGAAGAGAATCAGGATATGCCATCCAATTCTCCCCAAATGTCACAACCTTTTATGCCTACACAAGCGACGCCTAGTACTTCTAGTGCGTCTAATTCCTTTACTCTGCAGGAGATGGCTACCCTTACAGAGGTATTGTCTAAATTACCAGTGTTACAGGGTAAACGCAGTAGGTCAAGTATTAATGTAAATACTGAATCCTCTGATGCTTTATTAGCTATTTCCGATGTTCCCTCACAGTGCTCTGAGTTGGGGATCAGGGAATTACTGTCTGAGGGTGAAATTTCTGATTCAGGGAATATTTTGCCTCAGACAGATTCGGATGCTATGTTATTTAAATTTAAGCTTGAACACCTCTGCCTGTTGCTTAGGGAGGTTTTTGCGACTCCGGATGATTGTGATCCTTTGTGATTCCTCCAGAGAAATTTTGTAAAATGGATAAATATTTGCAAGTTCCTACTTACACTGATGTTTTTCCGGTTTCTAAGAGAATTTCGGAAATTATTAGTAAGGAATGGGATAGACCAGGTATACCGTTTTCTCCCTCTCCTAATTTTAAGAAAATGTTTCCAATATCAGATACCATTCGGGACTCGGCAAACGGTCCCTAAGGTAGAGGGAGCTATATCTTCCCTAGCTAAGCGTACTACTATACCCATTGAGGATAGTTGTGCTTTCAAGGATCCTATGGATAAGAAATTAGAGGGTCTACTAAAGAAATTATTTGTTAATCAAGGATTTCTTTTACAACCTACAGCTTGCATTGTTCCAGTAACTACTGCAGCAGCTTTTTGGTTTGAGGCTCTAGAAGAGTCTCTTAAGGTTGAGACTCCATTAGTTGACATTCTAGATAGAAATAAGGCTCTTAAGCTAGCTAATTCTTTTATTACTGATGCCGCTTTTCAAATTGCTAAATTAGCGGCAAAAAATGCAGTATTTGCTATTTTAGCACGTAGAGCATTGTGGCTCAAATCTTGGTCTGCTGATGAGTCATCAAAACATAAGCTTTTAGCTATTCCCTTTAAAGGTAAGACCCTTTTAAGGCCAGAATTGAAGGAGATCATTTCTGATATTACAGGAGGTAAGGGCCATGCCCTTCCTCAGGATAGGTCGGTTAAAATGAGGGGTAAACAGAATAATTTTCGTTCCTTTCGGAACTTTAAAGGAGGACCCCCGCTTCTTCCACAAAGCAGCATGAAGGGGTGGCCCCCGATCCGGGACCGGATCTAGTAGGGGCAGACTTTCTTTCTTTGCTCAGGCTTGGGCAAGTGATGTTCAGGATTCCTGGGCACTAGAAATAGTGACCCACGGTTATCAATTGGAATTCAAGGATTTTCTCCCAAGAGGGAGATTTTATCTTTCAAAATTATCTGCAAACCAGATAAAGAGAGAGGCGTTCTTACGCTGTGTAAAAGACCTTTTTACTATGGGAATAATCTTTCCTGTTCAAAAATTGGAACAGGGACAGGGGTTTTACTCAAACATATTTGTGGTCCCCAAAAAAGAGGGAACGTTCAGACCCATTTTTGTCCTTAAGTGTCTAAACAAATTTCTAAGAGTTCCATCACTGAAGATGGAGACAATTCGAACGATTTTGCCAATGATCCAGGAGGGTCAATATATGACTACCGTGGATTTGAAGGATGCGCTTACCTTCATATTCCAATCCACAAAGATCATCATCGGTTTCTAAGGTTTTCCTTCTTGGACAAACATTATCAGTTTGTGGCTCTTCCTTTCCGGTTGGCCACAGCACCCAGAATCTTCACAAAGGTTCTAGGGTCTCTTTTGGCGGTTCTCAGACCGCAAGGGATAGCGGTTGGGAACTCTGATAGACTCGGTAGCCATGAAAGTATTTCTGACAGAGGTCAGAAAATCAAAGATTTTGAATACTTGCCGAGCACTTCTGTCCATTCCTCGGCCATCAGTGGCTCAGTGTATGGAGGTAATCGCATTATTGGTAGCAGCAATGGACATTGTTCCATTTGCTTGCTTTCATCTCAGACCACTGCAACTGTGCATGCTTAGTCTGTACAATGGGGATTATGCGGATTTATCTTTAAAGATAATTCTGGATCAAGAGACCAGAAACTCTCTCTTCTTTGGTGGTTGTCTCCAGATCTGTCTCAGGGGACTTGTTTCCGCAGACCCTCGTGGGTGATAGTGGCAACAGATGCCAGCCTTCTGGGCTGGGGTGCAGTTTGGAACTCCCTGAAGGCTCAGGGTGTTTGGACTCAGGTGGAGTCTCTACTTCCAATCAATATTCTGGAACTGAGAGCAATATTCAATGCGCTTCAGGTGTGGCCTCAGTTGGCTTCGGCCAAATTCATCAGATTCCAGTCGGACAACATAACGACTGTGGCATATGTCAATCATCAGGGGGAACAAGGAGTTCCTTAGTGATGATAGAAGTATCCAAGATAATCAGTTGGGCAGAGGCCTACTCTTGTCATCTGTCAGTGATCTACATCCCAGGGGTAGAGAACTGGGAAGCAGATTTTCTAAGTCGACAGACTTTTCATCCGAGTGAGTGGGAACTGCACCCGGAGGTATTTGCCTCTTTGTTTCTCAGATGGGGCAGACCGGAATTGGTTTTGATGGCATCTCGTCAGATTACCAAGCTTCCAAGATACGGATCCCGGTCAAGGGATCCTCAGGCCGAACTGATATATGCCTTGGTTGTTTAGCCTAGCTTATGTGTTTCCGCCGTTTCCTCTCCTCCCACGCGTGATTGCTCAAATCAAACAGGAGAGAGCTTCAGTGATCCCGATAGCGCCTGCGTGGCCACGCAGGATTTGGTATGCGGATCTAGTGGACATGTCCTCTCTGCCACCGTGGAAACTTCTGTTGAGACAGGACCTTCTCATTCAAGGTCCTTTCCAACATCCAAATCTAATTTCTCTGCAATTGACTGCATGGAGATTGAACGCTTGATTTTATCGAAGCGAGGATTCTCTGGTTCAGTTATCAATACTTTGATACAGGCTAGAAAGCCTGTCACTAGAAACATCTATCATAAGATATGGCGTAAATAGCTTTTTGGTGTGAATCCAAGGGTTACTCATGGAGTAAAGTTAGGATTCCTAGGATTTTGTCTTTTCTCCAAGAAGGATTGGAGAAAGGGTTATCAGCAAGTTCCTTAAAGGGACAAATTTCAGCTTTGTCAATTCTGTTTCACAAACGTTTGGCAAATGTATCAGATGTTCAGTCTTTTTGTCACGCTCTATCTAGAATTAAGCCTGTATTTAGACCTATTACTCCTCCCTGGAATTTGAATTTAGTTCTTCGAGTTCTGCAAGGGGTTCCGTTTGAACCTATGCATTCCATAGATATTAAACTATTATCTTGGAAAGTTCTGTTTTTGGTTGCTATTTCTTCTGCTCAAAGAGTTTCTGAGCTTTCAGTATTACAGTGTGATTCACCTTATCTCATATTTCATTCTGATAAGGTGGTTTTTACTTACCAAACCTGGGTTCCTTCCTAAGGTTGTTTCGAATAAGAATATTAATCAGGAAATTGTTGTTCCTTCCTTGTGTCCTAATCCTCCTAAAAAGGAGCATCTGTTACATAACTTGGACGTGGTCCGTGCCTTAAAGTTTTACTTAAGGCAACTAAGGATTTCCTTCAATCATCTTCATTATTCATTGTTTATTCTGGAAAGCGTAGGGAACAGGAAGCTACGGCTACCTCTTTCTTTTTGGCTGAGAAGTATCATCCGTCTGGCATATGAGACTGCTGGACAGCAGCCTCCTGAAAGAATTACGGCTCATTCTTCTAGGGCTGTGGCTTCCACATGGGCTTTTAAAAACGATGCATCTGTGGAACAGATTTGTAAGGCTGCGACTTGGTCATCCCTTCACACTTTTTACAAATTTGATACTTTTGCTTCTTCTGAGGCTATTTTTGGGAGAAAGGTTCTTCAAGCAGTGGTGCCTTCCGTTTAGGTTCCTGTCTTGTCCCTCCCTTTCATCCTTATCCTATTGCTTTGGTATTGGTTTCCCACAAGTAAGGATGAAATCCGTGGACTCGTCATATCTTTGTAAAAGAAAACCTGATAAATTAATTTCTTTTACGATATGACGAGTCCACGGTCCACCCTGTTCTTTTTAAGACCGTTTTTCTTTATATTTTTTGTAAACTTCAGTCACCTCTGCACCTTTTTAGCCTTTCCTTTTTCTCTTCCTATACCTTCGGCCGAATGACTGAGGGGAAGGGGAGGGGCTATATATACAGCTCTGCTGTGGTGCTCTTTGCCACTTCCTGTTAGCAGGAGGTTAATATCCCACAAGTAAGGATGAAATCCGTGGACTCGTCATATTGTAAAAGAAAGTAATTTATCAGGTAAGCATAAATTTAGTTTTCTTCTGCTCGAAGAGTTTCTGAGCTTTCAGCGTTACAATGTGATTCGCCTTATCTTATATTTCATTCTGATAAGGTGGTTTTACGTACCAAACCTGGATTTCTTTCTAAGGTTGTTTCAAATAAGAATATTAATCAGGAAATTGTTGTTCCTTCCTTGTGTCTTAATCCTTCTAAGAAGGAGCGTCTGTTACATAACTTGGACTTGGTCCGTGCCTTGAAGTTTTACTTGCAGGCGACTAAGGATTTCCGTCAATCATCTTCATTATTCATTGTTTATTCTGGAAAGCGTGGGGTTCAGAAAGCTACGGCTACCTCTTTCTTTTTGGCTGAGAAGTATCATCCGCCTGGCATATGAGACTGCTGGACAGCAGCCTCCTGAAAGAATTACGTCTCATTCTACTAGGGCTGTGGCTTCCACATGGGCCTTTAAAAAAACTGTGCTTCTGTTGAACAGATTTGTAAGGCTGCGACTTGGTCGTCCCTTCATACTTTTTACAAATTTGATACTTTTGCTTCTGAGGCTGTTTTTGGGAGGAAGGTTCTTCAAGCAGTGGTGCCTTCCGTTTAGGTCTCTGTCTTGTCCCTCCCTTTCATCCATGTACTGTAGCTTTGGTATTGTATCCCACAAGTAAGGATGAAATCCATGGACTCGTCGTATCTTGTAGAAGAAAAGGAAATTTATGCTTACCTGATAAATTGATTTCTTCTACGATACGAGTCCATGGCCTTCCCTGTCATTTTTAAGACAGATTATATTTTGTTTTATTTTTACAACTTCAGTCACCTCTGCACCTTTTAGCTTTGCCTTTCTCTTTCTAAACCTTTGGTCGAATGACTGGGGGTGGAGGGGAAGGGAGGGGCTATATATACAGCTCTGCTGTGGTGCTCTTTGCCACTTCCTGTTAGCAGGAGGATAATATCCCACAAGTAAGGATGAAATCTGTGGACTCGTCGTATCGTAGAAGAAATCAATTTATCAGGTAAGCATAAATTTCCTTTTTTACTCAATTTGATGTAAGTAAACATTTCCCATATTCACTCCACCCTTTCCTGCCAGCTTCTGTCATGTTTCTCTGCATATTGGCAGGACCTCTCTCCATGGTCTCCAGTAGGGAAAGCTAGCTATAAAGTTATGTAGTACGTTATGCATCTTTGATATTCAGCTTGCAGATACTCTGCTTCACACAATAGGCTTCAGTTATGACATTAACTTCAGCTTATGTATACCTGTCTGTTTACTCTGTCATTAATATGAATACATGATCAAGCTGTGTGTCTGCCCTGCTTTCCAGATTGTATCTCTGATGTTGTTCTTGGTCTTTAGCTACCTTCCTTAAAGGGACAGTATACACCAATGTTAATATAACTGCATGTAACAGACATTACTATACATAAGAATATGCACAGATACTCATTTAATAATCCAGTATAAAACCTTCTAAAAATGTACTTAGAAGCTCCCAGTTTAGCACTGTTGCTGAGGTTAGGCTGGGACATCCACTGAAAAAGTTTGAGAATGTTTCTCTTGTAAGGTGTATCCAGTCCACGGATTCATCCTTTACTTGTGGGATATTCTTCCCTACAGGAAGTGGCAAAGAGAGCACACAGCAGAGCTCCCCCTCTAGCTCCACCCCCCCCCCCCCCAGTCATTCTCTTTGCCGGCTCTAAGCACTAGGGTCTCTCTCGGGAGGGTAAAGTGAATGTGGTGTTAGAATTGCTCTCCCTCAGGACAAGTCCTTTAAGACAAAGAACAAAGCTAATTTTTGTTCCTTTCGTAATTTCAGGAACGGCCCGCTTCATCCTCTCCGGCTGCAAAGCAAGAGGGTAACGCTTCACAGCCCAAGGCAACCTGGAAACCTTACCAGGGCTGGAATAAGGGTAAACAGGCCAAAAAGCCTGCAGCTGCCACCAAGACAGCATGAAGGGGTAGCCCCGGATCTAGTAGGGGGCAGACTCTCTTCGCTCAGGCCTGGGCAAGAGATTTACACGATCCTTGGGCGTTAGATATTATATCCCAGTGATATCTTCTAGAATTCAAGGGTCCTCCTCCAAGGGGAAGGTTCCACATTTCTCGTCTGTCTACAGAGCAGACAAAGAAAGGCGTTTTTACTCTGTGTAGAAGATCTACATACAATGGGAGTGATCCACCCAGTTCCAATGGCGGAACAAGGGTTGGGTTTTTACTCAAACCTGTTTGTGGTTCCCAAAAAAGAGGTAACTTTCAGACCCATCCTGGATTTAAAAATTCTAAACAGATTTCTCAGAGTCCCATCATTCAAAATGGAGACCATTCGGACAATCTTACCAATGATCCAGGAAGGTCAATATATGACTACCGTGGATCTAAAGGATGCATACCTACACATTCCTATCCACAAAGATCATCACCAGTTTCTCAGGTTCGCTTTTCTGGACAAGCATTACCAGTTTGTGGCTCTTCCCTTTGGCTTAGCCACTGCTCCCAGAATTTTCACAAAGGTGCTAGGGTCCCTCCTGGCGGTTCTAAGACCGCGGGGCATAGCAGTGGCGCCTTACCTAGACGATATCTTAATTCAGGCGCCGTCTTTCCAAAGCGCCAAGTCTCACACGGAGATTGTATTGGCCTTTCTGAGGTCTCACGGGTGGAAGGTGAACATCAAAAAGAGTTCTCTTTCCCCTCTCACAAGGGTTCCCTTCCTAGGGACTCTAATAGACTCGGTAGAAATGAAAATATTCCTGACGGAGGTCAGAAAATTAAAACTCTTAACTACTTGCCGAGTTCTTCATTCCATTCCCCGGCCATCTGTGGCTCAGTGCATGGAGACAATCGGATTAAAGGGACACTCAGGTTAAATTAAATTTTCATGATTCAGATACAGCATGTAATTTTAAACAACTTTCCAATTTACTTCCATTAAAAAAAGTCTTTTATATTTACAATTTTTGAGTCACCAGATCCTACTGAGCATGTGCAAGAATTCACAGACTATACGTATATGCATTTGTGATTGGCTGATTGCTATCATATGGTACAAGGGGAGTGGAAATAGACATAACTTTAAAATTTGTTGTAAAAATATCTACTACTCATTTGAAGTTCGGACTAAGTGCTATTGCATTGTCTTGTTATCTTGCATTTGTTGATTATGCAAATCTAATGTGTTGACTGGTCCTTTAATGGTAGCGGCAATGGACATAGTCCCTTTTGCTCGGATACACCTCAGACCACTGCAACTATGCATGCTCAAACAGTGGAATGGGGATTATGCAGATTTGTCTCAAATTCAGTTGGAACAGGAGACCAGAGATTCTCTTCTCTGGTGGTTGTCTCAGGATCACCTGTCTCAGGGAATATGTTTCCGCAGGCCAGAGTGGATCATTGTAACGACCGACGCCAGTCTGTTAGGCTGGGGTGCGATCTGGGACTCCCTGAAAGCTCAGGGCTTATGGTCTCGGGAGGAAACGCTTCTCCCGATAAACATTCTGGAACTGAGGGCGATATTCAACGCTCTTCAGGCATGGCCTCAACTAGCTGCGGCCAAATTCATCAGATTTCAGTCGGACAACATCACGACTGTAGCTTACGTCAATCATCAGGGGGGAACAAAGAGTTCCCTAGCGATGACGGAAGTAACCAAAATAATAAGGTGGGCGGAGGATCACTCCTGCCATCTCTCAGCAATTCACATCCCAGGAGTAGACAACTGGGAGGCGGATTTTCTAAGTCGTCAGACTTTTCACCCAGGGGAGTGGGAACTCCACCCGGAGGTGTTTGCCCAGCTGACTCAGCTATGGGGCACTCCAGAGTTGGATCTGATGGCGTCTCGTCAGAACACCAAACTTCCTCTCTACGGGTCCAGGTCCCGGGACCCCAAGGCGGTATTGATAGATGCTCTAGCAGCGCCTTGGTCCTTCAATCTGGCTTATGTTTTTCTCACTTGTCTGGTCGCCAGAATCAAGCAGGAGAAGGCTTTGGTGATTCTGATAGTGCCTGGGTGGCCACGCAGGACTTGGTATGCAGACCTAGTGGACATGTCATCTGTCCCACCATGGACACTGCCAATGAGGCAGAATCTTCTAATACATGGTCCGTTCAAGCATCCAAATCTAGTTTCTCTACGTCTGACTGCTTGGAGATTGAACGCTTAATTCTATCAAAGCGTGGTTTCTCTGAGTCAGTTATAGATACTCTGATTCAGGCTAGAAAGCCTGTCACCAGGAAAATCTACCATACGATATCTCGTAAATATCTTTGTTGGTGTAAATCCAAGGGTTACTCATGGAGTAAGATTAGGATTCCCAGGATATTGTCTTTCCTCCAAGAAGGATTGGAGAAAGGATTGTCAGCTAGTTCCTTAAAGGGACAGATATCTGCTCTTTCTATCCTTTTACACAAGCGTCTGGCAGAGGTACCAGACGTTCAAGCGTTTGCTCAGGCTTTAGTCAGAATCAAGCCTGTCTATAAACCTGTGGCTCCGCCATGGAGTCTAAATCTAGTTCTTTCAGTTCTTCAAGGGGTTCCGTTTGAACCTTTACATTCCATAGATATTAAGTTGTTATCTTGGAAAGTTTTGTTTTTGGTAGCTATCTCTTCTGCTCGAAGAGTTTCAGAATTATCTGCCTTACAGTGTGATTCACCTTACCTGGTGTTCCACGCAGATAAGGTAGTTTTGCGTACCAAGCCTGGTTTTCTTCCTAAAGTTGTTTCTAACAAGAATATTAACCAGGAAATAGTTGTTCCTTCTCTGTGTTTTAATCCTTCTTCGAAGAAGGAACGTCTGTTACACAATCTTGATGTAGTTCGTGCTTTAAAGTTCTATTTACAAGCAACTAAGGATTTCAGACAAACATCTTCCTTGTTTGTTATCTATTCTAGTAAGAGGAGAGGTCAGAAAGCGACTGCTACCTCTCTTTCCTTTTGGCTGAAAAGCATCATCCGTTTGGCCTATGAGACTGCTGGCCAGCAGCCTCCTGAAACAATTACTGCTCATTCTACCAGAGCAGTGGCTTCCACATGGGCTTTCAAAAAAATGAGGCTTCTTTTGAACAGATTTGTAAGGCAGCGACTTGGTCTTCACTGCATACTTTTTCCAAATTCGATACTTTTGCTTCTTCGGAGGCTATTTTTGGGAGAGAGGTTTTGCAAGCAGTGGTGCCTTCCGTTTAAGGTACCTGCCTTGTTCCCTCCCTTCATCCGTGTCCTAAAGCTTTGGTATTGGTATCCCACAAGTAAAGGATGAATCCGTGGACTGGATACACCTTACAAGAGAAAACAGAATTTATGCTTACCTGATAAATTACTTTCTCTTGTGGTGTATCCAGTCCACGGCCCGCCCTGGCATTTGTCAGGTAAAAAAAATTTTGTTTAAACTACAGTCACCACTGCACCCTATGGTTTCTCCTTTTTCTTCCTAACCTTTGGTCGAATGACTGGGGGGGGTGGAGCTAGAGGGGGAGCTCTCCTGTGTGCTCTCTTTGCCACTTTCTATAGGGAAGGAGAATATCCCACAAGTAAAGGATGAATCCGTTGACTGGATACACCACAAGAGAAAGTAATTTATCAGGTAAGCATAAATTCTGTTTTTGCAATAGCAGACCTTCCTCTGCATGTGAAAAGACCCATTACACAAGCAGGAGTTTGCAGACTTGAGTCTACAAGTGATAATTTGGGGTTTGGCTAGGAGTCTGACAATCAGCACAATGTTATTAAAAATTAAGCAAGATTATACATTGTTACAAGAACACTCCCATATGGACTATATAAATGGATCATCTACAAAACATCTAGTGTACATTGTCCCTTTTAGATGACCATTAAACTTGACATTTTAACAACTCGTAAAATATTTATGCTATTATACATATATTATTTATTTTGTTGCCTTATGCTGTAAAATACATGTGACAATTGAGCGTGTTTCACTTTTCCCCAGGGAGGCAGTTTATATGAGCTTTTTGTTTACCTCCTCCTCTCCCACCTAAGTTTCTCTGCTGTTAAAAGATGCAATATCAGTTTTGCATCAACATTCATGATATGAAAATTACTTTTTGCGATAGCAGTGGGTATACTAGGTAGTTTAGTTGTGAATATTATTGTAAGTACATAAATATATATTTGTAGTTAGCTATTAGAGAATATAAAGGAATATGTCTGCTTATTTAAAGAACCATGAAACACAAATTGTAAATTACATGTTAAATACATTATTACTAAGTTACTCATTTGAATCCGTACTAAACCAGCTTAATGGAATAGTCTAGTCAAAATTAAACTTCCATGATTCAGATAGAGCAGAGGTTTTCAATAACAAGGAGGCAACACAGAGCCAGTGGGGCAAGTGATCCAGACATTGCACAACTAATACTGCCCCGGGTGATGTTACAGGATGCGTCACTCACTACACATATACACAGGCCGAGCTGTCACCTGGTTGCACCCCTGTAGTCTGAGCAGCAGTGCCCATGTTCCAGTCTGGTGGCCCCCTGGTGTGCTCAGTGATGAGGATGCAGCGAATCTTTGAGCTGCAGCACCACAGCCCAGCGGTGTCTGTCAGGCTACTTACCAAGGGCCCAGATTACCCGCGGCAGCAGCAGCTGGAGGGCTGCAGCCACAAGTATCATCAGAGCCCACTTCTTGGCCGTCTGTACTTACGGCAATGATCCTCAGGAGGTGGTCACTCTCCTTATCACGGTGCTGTTCGCAGGGGAGTTTATGAAACATTACTGCACATTATATTAAAAAAAACATGCTCCTGTTCCTGCACCTCCCCTTATGAGCTCTGGCGCCCCCCTGGGGAGGCGCGCCCCACAGTTTGGGAACCGACATGATAGAGCATGCAATTTTAAGAAACTTTCTAATTTACTCATGTTATCAATTTTTCTTTGTTCTTTTGGTATCTTTATTTGAAAAAGAATGTAAGCATAGGAGCCAGCCCATTTTGGGTTCAGCACCTGGGTAGCACTTTCTGATTGGTGTCTAAATGGTAGACACCAATTGGCAAGCACTACCCAGGTGCTGAACCAAAAATAAAGATACCAAGAGAACAAAGAAAAATTTATGATAGGAGTAAATTAGAAAGTTGCTTAAAATTACATGCTCTATCTGCATCATGAGTTTAATTTTGACTAGACTAGAAGAGATGGAAAACCACAACTATAGTGAAGTGTAAAAATTAAAAGCAAGGTATAACGCTATAATTTTTTTTTTTTATTGAAACTGCATACATTTATGTAATTATGTTTTTTATTTTACTCTTCGTTGTGCAACTTTACTATGCCCCCGACAAACACTCCTCAACAGCAGTCCCACCCACTCTACACGTCATACCAGATGCACTCTGACGATACTGGGGAGAAATGGCGCATGCTCATACACTTTCTTGTTAGGTCCACAGTGAGACTGCCTGAAGGAAAAAAGTGTTAGGTTTTTTTTGTTGGATTAACTTTGCGCATTCGTGTTCCGCTTCCCATTAGAAACAGTAAACTATAAGGCAACACTTGTTTATTGGCTGCCACACACCACAGAGCAGGGGATGGTGAACAAAGAGAGAAGCAGTTGGTTGCAGTTTGGGTGAGTTAAAAATACTTTTCTTTTACAAAGATATGATGAGTCCACGGATTTCATCCTTACTTGTGGGATATTAAACTCCTGCTAACAGGAAGTGGCAAAGAGCACCACAGCAGAGCTGTATATATATATATATATATATATATATAGCCCCTCCCCTTCCCCTCCACCCTCAGTCATTCTCTTTGCCTGTGTTATACTAGGAAGACATGGTAAAGTGAGGTGTTAGTTTTAGTTTCTTCAATCAAGAAGTTTTTTATTTTAAATGGTACCGGTGCATACTATTTTCCTCAGGGGGTATGGAAGAAGATTTCTGCCCTGAGGTTTGATGATCTTAGCATTTGTAACTAAGATCCACGCTGGTTCCCACAAAACTTTTGAAGGTAACCATGAGACATCTTCAGTGTGGAGACTGGTTTCCTGCTACAAGCAGCATTAAGGTATGTGCAGCCTATTTTTCTGAGGAGACTTGGTGAGTAGTAAGAGTATGGAGGTTATGTCAAACACCTTTTTGACAGGTACCACGCCCCTTTTTCACACCTTTGACAGGTTGACACGCCCCTTTCTCCTCCCTTAATCCCGCCCCTTTTTAATATCAATTTGATATAAAATTGATATAAAAAGGTGATTTTGATATAAAATTGATATAAAATTGATATAAAACTGATATAAAATTAATATAAAAAAGTCATTTTATATTAAATTGATATAAAATTTATATAAAAAAGGTGATTTTGATATAAAATTGATATTAAATTGATATAAAACTGATATAAAATTAATATAAAAAAGTCATTTTATATTAAATTGATATAAAATTTATATAAAAAAGGTGATTTTGATATAAAATTGATATAAAATTGATATTAAAAAAGTGTTTTTTAATATCAACTGGATATCCAATTGATATGTATATTTATTAGGATTAAAAGGTTGTAAGAATTGTATTATTGATATTTTGATTTATAAAAGATAAATGTTATTTAATTCTAAAAGTTGTAAATTACACTTTGGTATTGTATTCTATTAAAATATTAGGAGTTTTTAAAAAGGGGGATAAAAGTATAATTTTGATAATGTTTTATTAACATTTGTTATAAGATTTCTGTGAAACAAATCATTTAATTCAGCATTGCACATGTTCTCTGTCTTCATGCCAGCATATTGTATGAACTGAATGCACAGTGCTCTGACACTTTTATGTTCTTAAAATGCTGACTTATCTAATACGTTATTTGTTAAATATTGACTAAGTATTTTGTTAAAAAATCATCATATTACTTTCAGATGTCATTTGAATTAACAAGCTATTTTAAAATACTGATACACATAATTTCTGTACGACTAAGCATATTACATGTTATCTAAACTAAAGCAAACTGTCAAGGTTAGCTCAATGCAAATAACAAATCTCATACCTTTACCCTAAATACCTATAGCAAGATAATTTCATTAAAATTTTTATAAAATCTAGATGAGTAAAATACTATCAACAGAATGTTTATATGCACACAGTTCATACAACGTTAAACCATTGATCACAAAATAAACATTCAGAAACATACGTTTGCATAACCTTAAAGCGACCTTCAACTACACAAGATTAGCGTGTTATCTTTTTTTTAGTGACCTTAAACTCTTACCTAGTTTTATGTAACATGGTAAATAAAATCTTATAAATGTACATTTACTGATATTGTTTTTAATATCAAATACATATCAGAATCCTTATACAACTTATACTTGGTTACACGTTAACTTTGTGGGTGTGAAACCTAAAATTTGGCCTTCTGGCTCATACAGTTTCAAAGTACAAGTGACTCAAAGTATAATGGAGCAGTTTCATCACGATGTTACTTATCAACAACAGTATCCAACGGTAAGCTATGTTATTTTTTTATTTATATTTATAAAAATGTTTAAAAAACACACTTTTTTATTGAAATGTGTATATTAATTATGATTTAACAGTGAAATATTTCCTAACTTTATTAGGCTAACAACATGCAACAGAAGCAAATTCTCAATTATCTTTTTAAATTAACTTTATACCCACAAAACAAAAATAAACATTTATACATCACAAATACAAATAAGCATAATGCAAACATCTTAATAAAATGATTAACTCACCATATTATTTTATTTTGAACTCACATATCTGTACACAGCTGATGAAGCAATTTAAAACAAATACAGATACACAAATACAATATTTTTTAAAACATTGCATGTGCTCGTGAACGTGAAGTTATCTGGGAACAGGCACTGATTGGCTAGACTGCAAGTCTGTCAAAATAACTGAAAAAAGGGGCAGTTTGCAGAGGCTTAGATACAAGATAATCACAGTGGTTAAAAGTATATTATTATAACTGTGTTGGTTATGCAAAACTGGGAAATGGGTAATAAAGGGATTATCTATCTTTTGAAACAATAAAAATTCTGGTGTAGACTGGCCCTTTAATAAAAAAATAAATACATCTCTTATAGAAATATTTTTTTTCTATCTTATTTTAAAAACCTCTCTTTTTACCACCCCTGCTGACTGTTATTTGCTATAACAATGAGTGAATTTATTGTGCAAGGGTAGTGTAGGGCAAGATCCACTTATTTCTTTTCTCTCTCTCTCTTTTTGTGGGTATATATTTTGCTTTTTACCTCCATGCACTTTCCCTGGATATTGTTTTGGGACCATGTGCCTTAGTAACTGTCTAACTCACACACATTCATTTGTGAAGGGGAGTGCTATTCTAGTTGCATAATATTTCCTAACATCAGCTTCCAGGGATTGCGAGAAGCCATATTTAAAGTAGTGAAGCTTTTGGTATAGTGAAGGCTCACCTATCAGCCCTAAAACTCTCTAATTAAGGAGAGGATTACCAATTTATTTCACGAAAACACATTTTGGCTATCTTCTCTCACAAAACACATCCACACCCTTACTTTTTCCCATTCCCCATTCATCAACCACATAAATAGTAGATTTAAACAGTATGGGCTGTTTTATGAAGCTGTGGATGCAGCTTTGGACCTTTGTGACCCTGCAACATCTAGTTAAGAAGCAAAAGTATTAAGAAGCTGCACATGAACAAAGGAATTTACAAACTCAACCATGTTGAAGGATTAAAAAGCGATTTAGGTCTTTTCTTCTGCACCAGGTAACCCTGTGGTGTGAATAGACCACTGGTGGGTGTTGTAGGTAATGGTAAAATATCATGTTGCGGTAATGTCTCTGGTAAATGGGTAACATCCCTAATCTCCATTTTTAGATGATCAAAGGTATCCCGGTTTCTAACATTACCAACAACTGACGTTGGAATATTCAGTTCAGCCATAGCTTTCATAAAAGTATCCCAACCTTGCGGTGTTTTGCGCATGGTCACGTTGTGACTTTGTGTAGCGCAACGTACTAGGTCTAATATGTTTGAACCGATGATTCTTTGGTTTTTGTAAATAAACTCCCCATTATCATTCCAACTAGTTATATCTTTGGCCTGTACCATTTTAGAAAGAAGTAGTTCAGCATTTTTCTTATACCGGTCATGCACATTGTTAACAACCTCATGAAATATTCTATCACCTTTTTCAATGGGTGCATCAGTTGTGTTATGATCGGAACGGGTAGATTCTCCCGGGGGCATTAATAGTGTTAACACAGAGTTTTCTCTAGCGTCTTGCTTTGCATACACCAAATATTTCTGTAATACGGCGTTGTACTTTTTTATTTTCACATCCTCTGGTAAATCAGAATTATTTAATATTGCACCTATTTCAACATCCAAACGGTTTGTCACAGCCCTGCGAATGTCTACCTCATTTTGTTGTGGTTGTTGTAAGCGGTCCAACTGTTGTTTTGGGACAAGATACATTTTTTGAGCATTCTCCATCAGCTTTTAGTAAAGAGTGATGTAAGTATAGGAAGAGCAAATCCTAAAAGAGGCGCTAAAAATCCACCCCTCTGTGTCACCAAAATCTTCTTTTTACCCAGAGCAACTGCTTTATTACTAAGTGTTTTTATAATTTTCCGCCACTTTTTAAGGTGTCCTTTCTGTTGCTGTGTCAAAGGCAATCTACCTTTAAGAATGTTCAGGGCTATTTCACATATAGAGGCGATTAAATCATTAGAGGCACCGTGTAAAATACTCTATCTTTGTTGAGGTGTTGCACGTCTTAAGGTTTTTAAAACCTTCCAATTACGGATTAGTCTGCTAGACATGTTTACACACGCTAATGGTTGACAATGTATGACTAATAGATTAAAATGTAGCCTTTTTTAAATCAGTTTTTTTAAAAATATATGCGGCGGGTATATCAGGTGGAAAGATGCCGGTTCTTAACCGGTACTCATCAGGTGTAGTGGTTCTTAAGTCTACTAATAAATAACCATATGGTAATCGAGTGGCATCTTCAAAAGCTTCTAAAAAGAAAAGTGACTTACCCGGATACATTTGTTTTGCCAAAGTATTGATTTGTAACTTATCCCGTGGGTTTTTAAAGAGAACCATATAGTTTGTGTTTAGTGTGATAGTTCTGTTTTTTTTACCCTGACAAAACACATTTTGTACAAGATAGATAATACTCAGATTTCTGTGATGAACGTATTTTGTAAAAGCTTTTTCAATTTCACAACTATCACTGGCAACCTCCATCAGATCATCAACAATTGTTAAATTAATTTTACTAGGTGGAAATAAATCATCATCGACAAATGTATTTGGTAGACCTTCTATAAATTTTATATATGGAAAAGACTTTAATAGTTCATCATACAACCTCTGCCAACAGGCATAAAACCAAACAATATTATCAGGTCTGTGGGACAGAAGCGTGTCAGAGTGATGTAACAATTGTCTAACAAAATAACTTTTTCCAGAATTTGAAGGACCGGCTAAAATACAGGAAAAGGGATGTTGAAAACGTGTGTCCATGATTCTCAATTAGTAACCAAAAGGTAGTGTTGTAAAGTCCTGTGATAATAGTCTCTTTGTGTAAACACACTTTTGTGTTTTCCTCAGCGGGCGTGTCTCAACTTGCCAGTATCGTTTGTTTCTGACAATAGACTTCTGCTCGATGAAAAGTTTCTTTTGTGTGTCTGCTCCAGAATTTGAAGGGTAATCCAACACTAAATCTTTTAAACTCTCAAAATTGATTATGTTGGTGTTAGCAGAGTTCAGAGTTATACCCTTTACTTTTAAATTAGTTTTTCCATTATTCAGTTTGTACCCGTAAGTTTTGGGGCCTGCAGATACAAACTCTGTGATGTGTGTACCTGGTGGTAGTTCGCTAGTTAATTCACCTAGATAGTCACATGGACTTTACAACACTACCTTTTGGTTACCTTTTGGTTACTAATTGAGAATCATGGACACACGTTTTCAACATCCCTTTTCCTGTATTTTAGCCGGTCCTTCAAATTCTGGAAAAAGTTATTTTGTTAGACAATTGTTACATCACTCTGACACGCTTCTGTCCCACAGACCTGATAATATTGTTTGGTTTTATGCCTGTTGGCAGAGGTTGTATGATGAACTATTAAAGTCTTTTCCATATATAAAATTTATAGAAGGTCTACCAAATACATTTGTCGATGATGATTTATTTCCACCTAGTAAAATTAATTTAACAATTGTTGATGATCTGATGGAGGTTGCCAGTGATAGTTGTGAAATTGAAAAAGCTTTTACAAAATACGTTCATCACAGAAATCTGAGTATTATCTATCTTGTACAAAATGTGTTTTGTCAGGGTAAAAAAAACAGAACTATCACACTAAACACAAACTATATGGTTCTCTTTAAAAACCCACGGGATAAGTTACAAATCAATACTTTGGCAAAACAAATGTATCCGGGTAAGTCACTTTTCTTTTTAGAAGCTTTTGAAGATGCCACTCGAATACCATATGGTTATTTATTAGTAGACTTAAGAACCACTACACCCGATGAGTACCGGTTAAGAACCGGCATCTTTCCACCTGATATACCCGCCGCATATATTTTTTAAAAAACTGATTTAAAAAAGGCTACATTTTAATCTATTAGTCATACATTGTCAACCATTAGCGTGTGTAAACATGTCTAGCAGACTAATCCGTAATTGGAAGGTTTTAAAAACCTTAAGACGTGCAACACCTCAACAAAGAAAGAGTATTTTACACGGTGCCTCTAATGATTTAATCGCCTCTATATGTGAAATAGCCCTGAACATTCTTAAAGGTAGATTGCCTTTGACACAGCAACAGAAAGGACACCTTAAAAAGTGGCGGAAAATTATAAAAACACTTAGTAATAAAGCAGTTGCTCTGGGTAAAAAGAAGATTTTGGTGACACAGAGGGGTGGATTTTTAGCGCCTCTTTTAGGATTTGCTCTTCCTATACTTACATCACTCTTTACTAAAAGCTGATGGAGAATGCTCAAAAAATGTATCTTGTCCCAAAACAACAGTTGGACCGCTTACAACAACCACAACAAAATGAGGTAGACATTCGCAGGGCTGTGACAAACCGTTTGGATGTTGAAATAGGTGCAATATTAAATAATTCTGATTTACCAGAGGATGTGAAAATAAAAAAGTACAACGCCGTATTACAGAAATATTTGGTGTATGCAAAGCAAGACGCTAGAGAAAACTCTGTGTTAACACTATTAATGCCCCCGGGAGAATCTACCCGTTCCGATCATAACACAACTGATGCACCCATTGAAAAAGGTGATAGAATATTTCATGAGGTTGTTAACAATGTGCATGACCGGTATAAGAAAAATGCTGAACTACTTCTTTCTAAAATGGTACAGGCCAAAGATATAACTAGTTGGAATGATAATGGGGAGTTTATTTACAAAAACCAAAGAATCATCGGTTCAAACATATTAGACCTAGTACGTTGCGCTACACAAAGTCACAACGTGACCATGCGCAAAACACCGCAAGGTTGGGATACTTTTATGAAAGCTATGGCTGAACTGAATATTCCAACGTCAGTTGTTGGTAATGTTAGAAACCGGGATACCTTTGATCATCTAAAAATGGAGATTAGGGATGTTACCCATTTACCAGAGACATTACCGCAACATGATATTTTACCATTACCTACAACACCCACCAGTGGTCTATTCACACCACAGGGTTACCTGGTGCAGAAGAAAAGACCTAAATCGCTTTTTAATCCTTCAACATGGTTGAGTTTGTAAATTCCGAAAAAATCTAGCGAATATTGCGTACCTTGCTTTATCATTAATCATATATATGTGTGCATATATTTGTGTTAAAGCTTAAAATATACCCATGTTTATATAAAAAATGACAAAAATGACAAGCATGTAAAAAAAATGAAAATTTATTAATACATGGAAAATACATGATTTTATACATTGAGATATAATATTCATTATGGCTATGTTTTTATCTTAATTGTTAATAAAGTTTAAAGTATTTTGTGAAAAAAGTGTCTGTGTTTATTTAAAAATGAATACACATTAAATACATACATGGATTACAACATTCATTACAAGAGGTGCAATAATAATTTGTTATAGCAAAATTTACACATCTGTACATGTTTTGTTATAACAACTTCTACATGTTTGTACATATTCATTGCAAAAAGTATTTATTCTCAAATTTAATTTACAACGTCGTACATATTGCGAGACTATTTTATCATTCTTTTTTAAGTCTGATGAAAAGAAATTGAGTACTTTATCAAAACTCATACCCTTAGACATACAATGCATAAAAAAAATACAATATTGACCACACACCACAGAGTATGTATCTTGTATCTGTTTATTCTGAAATACTATCCGTGTTGTATTCCTTTTTAAAAAATTTAAAAATGATTTAGGAAACACGCTGTTGTACGGTGAGATTCCATACGAATCAAAAAAATACCCAACACCCCTTTGATCGAAATAAATTGCTACCCAATGTTCACCAGCACGTGTGGAAGGGTCGGTGTTAATAATAAAACCTATAGGTCTATTTCTTAGTCTTTGTTTTGGTAATAAATCACACGGGTATACACCGTCAAACACTGAACATGTATAAGGATCTCTGGTTAGGATTCTTGTTATTTCCAAAGTGTTCATCTTTGTTTATAGATAGTCGTACAAGACTTCCCTTCTTTGATTAATTTCAATAATATTATCAAATACACTATAAATAATCATATTAATTGTTCTTTCAAGTGGTCTTGAAAATCGGATTTCAGCTCTGAGATTACCACTGCGTATAAGAGAGTAGTGTGAACCACACTCTTGGTCCGGTGACAAATCAAAGGCAAAAAGTGTGTAACCACGCACATACTCTTCTCTATTAATGAGGATTCCAGCATCAGAATTTTGTTTCCCAGCAATGTTGATTAGTGATATGTATTCACGTATAGCGTTTCCATTTTCAAAGTCTGGTTGAAAAGGTTTTGTTGGTATTTGTTCACCATCCAGATACAATGCTGCAAAATTCACATAGTTATGTTTGAAACATAAGGGATTCTTGTCATAAGCGCCAGAGAAAGCGTCGTTATCAACAAATCCAATAACGACGGTTTTTGGTAGTTGTCCAAGAAATAAATTTTCCTGATTGCAGACACGCGAGCCGGCGGCCACGGAATAAACCTTTAGACCGACTCTGTCCAAAGCGTATTTTGCATTTCCTGTTAAGAGTCCTTGCGCATGGCCTATGCGTACAGCCGGGGATATCTGTACTCTTTTAACAAAAAGAGAGGCGTTTAAGATTTGAACTTTATACTGTTCTGCTTCAGCGCTCATAATAGAAAAAGCATCTTTATTCCTTATAAGTTTAATTTTCAGATCGAGCCCATTCAATAACAATTTTTCTTGGAAAAACAGATCACTATGTAGATGACCTAGCAATTCAATAGTTTTACCACGTTCTAACATACGTGCTCTCTTTACAAAACCAGTATTATCACCATCTAGTTCACAATTATCGTGTAACCCTGCTGCATCTTTATAAAACAATCCTGCTGTAAATTGTGTGGATAAAGCATCTGAGCTGTAGTTGAGAACTGTTTCAATGTATGACCGGTAAGCGTATAGGTTATTTGATTGTGAGATGAGTCTGTCTCCTAATGTAACATCGACTTGGTTAAACAGCGTGGCTAGTGGATAGTTGGTGAGGCTAACACGTGCTCCAGCAGGCGGAGCTGTATTGTCTTGTTTGACTATTTTACAGGTTATATACATCAAAGTGTTGTTCAGGTCAAAATAATGATCGCCGCTTCCGGCTATATAAAATTCCAGGGGTGCATTTTCAGTTATAGCTGTGAGTGGCTGTATTTCGACATACAGTGATTTTTCAATACCCGTTTGTGTCGGCTGTATTTGAAATATGTCGAGTTCTGATTTGGTACATTCTAATGATCCATTGTGTATGAAAGCCATATTTTGACCAGTATTTCTAAAAGATGTCATCCACTGAACGTCTTGATGTTTTCTGTTTCTTTTTGGTTCTGTGTATCACCTTTTTGCTTATGAATTGTGATGAAATTGGCGGAAAAGTAACTCGACGTTTCCTTTTTGGTTTTCTCTTGTTACTGATATAAACAACACCAGACCCCTCTTGTGCCCCGCTATTCATTTTATTCATAACGGCAGTTGAAACACGCCCCACAACATCCTTTGCTATGCCTTGTGCCGCTGTTTTCATATGCGGTTTCACTATATCTAGTCCACGTCGAAAAAGTGGGACAGCCATCCTAAAAAGATTACGAAATATACCGCCTAATCCGCGGCCGTACATGTACGAACTACCGTGAAAACCCGGTAGACCATTACCAGCTTGTGTCCTATAATAATTACTGTAAACGGTCGGGTCACCATAAACCTTGACAGCCACCATTCTTTAGTACAAGTTGTTCTTGCGCGGCCTAAAGTGTAGCTTAATGATCGCCTTTCCGTATTTAAATCCTACGTTCTTGTTCTGATCGTTCTTAATTTCAATTGTTATACGGTCAAAATGATGATTGTTTACAGGTATGTAGTCTGGCTTGGTGTACCGTTGAGTGATGATTTCATTATTGTCACCTGTAATTTCTACTGTTCTTAGTAATGGCACATATCCGTCACCCACACGTTGATGTTCTATGATGTCTGTATAGATAAAGAGTGTGTAGAAGCCGGCATTTATATCGCAATATATTTTACCACCATCATTCTTTACACCTTGATTGTTAATACCTAATATATGCGCCAACCTGTCTGTGGTTGAGATGGTGGAGTTACCTAAAATACGCACAGTTCTTCCTAGTTCGTCGTATTTAAGCTTTACATCTATGTTACCGGTTTGAAGAGATGATAATTTTTCATTGATAGGTTTTATTAAATCGCTTATATCTTTATAATAACCAGCTTTTATGGCTAACGGCGTAGTGAATTTGTTTGGTGCCGTAACAATTATTCTAGAATCAGCGGCATCTATGGTGTCCCACGTATGGGGATATTGTATCTCCGTCAGAGCTACTTCCCATTCTCCTTTTAATATAACGGGTTTAGCTAACTTTGTTGTAAAACTAGATATCTGGTTTTTAGGAAAAATGTTGTACGAAGCATTGCTAGGCAGCGTTAAGTAAAATGGTGATGCTTCCATTGTTCTATATATCGGTTAACTGACTTTTGAGTATCCAGCTGTTAAATTTATCCGGATAGCCCTTCCATTTAACATAAACGTACTGCTTTCTCCTAAAACTTTTCTGTTTTAATATTTTTTCTATTTTGTAAATGCGGTTTTTATCTTGTGTCACTTTTTGAAGTTCTTCGGGGTAAAAGCTACCTTCGATCGCCTCATCAGCTAAATCTTTCAGTTTGTAAAGAGGTTTAAATCCTCTTGTATTCACACCTTCGATTATAAATATTTCATCAGTGAAATTTTGCTCATAACCTTTTGTGAACGTGCCCTTATGTTTCGAAATCCTGACGTGGTCACCGATTTTTAAAACAGGTTTAACCTTTTTAGTTTTTGGTGAGGAACCGTAAATATTTTTCCAGACGACGAGTGAGTTTTCTTGCGTCACTTCTACCGGTTTACACCGTATGGTTCTGTGGTATGTATTATTATAACTATGAATTAATTTGTTCAATATGTTTATATATCTGTGTGTGTTGTGATGTGTAAAATAGCGCCACATTCTAGTCTTTAAAGTACGGTTAAATCGTTCTACGATTGCTGCTTTAACACAGTTGTTTGCAACAAAATGTTGAATTTTAAACTTTTTCAATAACTTCTGTACGGTTCCATTTAAAAATTCTTTGCCTTTGTCAGTCTGTATTTTCATAGGTACACGCCCATCTTTGAATATTGTTTCAAATCCCTTTGCGATACTTGGTCCAGTTTTATTATATAATCCAACGCCCCAAGCGTATTTAGAAAAACAATCTATAACGGTTAGAATATACTTTATACCGTCATTATATTTATGGTAGTCTATCATAGATACCAGGTCAGCTTGCCATTGTATATCTAAAGAAGGGGCATATATTTTATTTCTTTCAAAATTACGTCTGACCGGTTTATGTAGCGTATAAACATCTTGCTGATTTAAAAATTTAACAATTTTTTTTCTGTTGAATCCATATTTTTTAGATTCTTTGTACAGACTTTCAACACCGCCTAATGACCCGGGGTTTGTGGGGTTATGATATAATTCTCTTAATACAAGTCCACGATCGCCGTTAACAGACTCCATTCTTTAAGCAGTATACAGCAAATTTTTATAAAACATTGATTTATATACTTTTTTATTAAAAAATATGTGTAAGAGATATTATTATGCTGATTTGAGTAAAAGACAATTACTTTTTTATTAAAAATACGTGTGAGAGATATTATTAGTCTGTTTTGAGTAAAGGACATGTCCTAACATGCCGTGTAGCATTTCTGGCAAAAGACAAGTCCTGACATGTCTTATTAAACCTGTTGAACATTATAGAGAAATCTTAAGCTTAATAGAATACAATATCAAAGTGTAATTTACAACTTTTAGAATTAAATAACATTTATCTTTTATAAATCAAAATATCAATAATACAATTCTTACAACCTTTTAATCCTAATAAATATACATATCAATTCAGTTGTATCAAAATCACCTTTTTTATATCAATTTTATATCAAAATCACCTTTTTTATATCAATTTTATATCAATTTAATATAAAATGACTTTTTTATATTAATTTTATATCAGTTTTATATCAATTTTATATCAATTTTATATCAATTTTATATCAATATCACCTTTTTATATCAATTTTATATCAAATTGATATTAAAAAGGGGCGGGATTAAGGGAGGAGAAAGGGGCGTGTCAACCTGTCAAAGGTGTGAAAAGGGGGCGTGGTACCTGTCAAAAAGGTGTTTGACATAACCTCCATACTCTTACTACTTTGGTGTATCAGAACTGGCTGGCATTATTTCCCAGTATGGGAATGGGATAAGCAGTAAAACCTATTTTAATAAGAGGGGTGTTACTGGAGTCCCTATTTTATATTTATCTTTAGTTGATATTTGGGCATTATGTGACATGGGAGACAATAAAAAAAACCGATGTTTTTTATTTTTGGCACTTAAAACTTATTGGTTTTATGCTTGAGGGTTATATTGTGTGTGTGTTTTTACTTTAGTGCAAAACTGCATTTCCATGCGGTGTTGTTTGGGCCTACTCCGACTTTTGACCTTAAGGGGCGGAGCTTATTTTGGCGCAATTTCTTCAGGCTTAGCAGCGGCAAACTGTAACTCGGTGGCTCTTGGGCTGTGTAGCTGGTCTGAAGGGTTGGAAACTTGATTCGAGCTGTGGCGAGGTGCAGAGTGTATTTTTATCTATCTTTTGACTACATGTTGATATAAGTACTTCTAAAGCCTTATTTCTGCCCTTGCTTCTGGGTGCAGTAATTTTTGGATTAACCAACGATATTAAGTTAAATTTGGGAATAATTTAACGTTTTTTGTGCATTTTTGGAAAAATTGTTCACTTTTTCTTTTCTTAAAGGCACAGTACACGTTTTTTCTAATGTTTATGCTATAAATAAGTGTTTAAACGACTTTTGTGGTATTACTAGTCTGTTCAACATGTCTGACATTGAGGTTTCTCATTGTTCTATATGTTTAGAAGCTATTGTGCAATCTCCTCTAACATTGTGTAACTTTTGTACTGAAAGGGCTTTACAATGTAAAAAGCATATTTTAAAGTAAGTGTGCCTAGGGATGATTCTCAGTCTGAAGAGAATCAGGATATGCCATCCAATTCTCCCCAAGTATCACAACCTTTTATGCCCACACAAGCAACGCCTAGTACTTCTAGTGCGTCTAATTCCTTTACTCTGCAGGAGATGGCTGCAGTTATGTCAACTACCCTTACAGAGGTATTGTCTAAATTACCAGTGTTGCAGGGTAAACGCAGTAGGTCAAGTATTAATGTAAATACTGAATCCTCTGATGCTTTATTAGCTATTTCCCATGTTCCCTCACAGTGCTCTGAGTTGGGGATTAGGGAATTACTGTCTGAGGGTGAAATTTCTGATTCAGGGAATGTTTTGCCTCAGACAGATTTGGATGCTCTGTCATTTAAATTTAAGCTTGAACACCTCCTCCTGTTGCTTAGGGAGGTTTTAGCGACTCTGGATAATTGTGATCCTATTGTGATTCCTCCAGAGAAATTGTGTAAAATGGATAAATATTTGGAAGTTCCTACTTACACTGATGTTTTTCCGGTTTCTAAGAGAATTTCGGAAATTATTAGTAAGGAATGGGATAGACCAGGTATACCGTTTTCTCCCTCTCCTAATTTTAAGAAAATGTTTCCAATATCAGATACCATTCGGGACTCATGGCAAACGGCCCCTAAGGTAGAGGGAGCTATATCTTCCCTAGCTAAGCTTACTACTATACCCATTGAGGATAGTTGTGCTTTCAAGGATCATAGAAACAAAACGGACGTAGAGAAGTTCTGTTTCTCCAACATTGGTGTGTCCGGTCCACGGCGTCATCCTTACTTGTGGGAAATATCTCTTCCCCAACAGGAAATGGCAAAGAGTCCCAGGAAAAAGCTGGCCATATAGTCCCTCCTAGGCTCCGCCCACCCCAGTCATTCTCTTTGCCGTTGCACAGGCAACATCTCCACGGAGATGGTTAAGAGTATGTGGTGTTTAGTTGTAGTTTTTTTATTCTACTATCAAGTTTGTTATTTTAAAATAGTACTGGTATGTACTATTTACTCTGAAACAGAAAAAGATGAAGAGTTCTGTTTGTGAGAGGAAGATGATTTTAGCAGACAGTAACTAAAATCGTTTGCTGTTTCCACATAGGACTGTTGAGATGAAGTAATTTCAGTTGGGGGAAACAGTTAGCAGACTTTTCTGCTTAAGGTATGACTAGCCATATTTCTAACAAGACTGTGTAATGCTGGAAGGCTGTCATTCCCCTCATGGGGACCGGTAAGCCATTTTCTTAGTCTCAAACAGAATAAAGGGCTTAATATGGGCTATAAAACTGGTAGACACTTTTATGGGCAAAATCGATTGCTTTATTTGGGCATTTTATACATGTTTATGCTTGTAATTCACACTTATAAGCTTGGGGAACGTTTTTTAACATCAGGCACTGTGTTAGACACCTTTCCAGTCAGGAAGGGCCTTCCCAGTTGTAGGCTGAGCCTCATTTTCGCGCCATTACTGCGCAGTTACTTTTGAGAGCAAGACATGCAGATGCATGTGTGAGGATCTGAAAGTAGTTGGAAAGGTTCCTAGAAGGCTTCATTTGGTATCGTATTCCCCCCTGGGTTTGGTAAAGTCGCAGCAAAGGCTGTAGCTGGGACTGTAGAGGGGTTAAAACTGTAACCGGCTCCGGTTTCCTCATTTTAAGGGTTAAAGCTCTGAAAATTGGTGTGCAATACTTTGAATGCTTTAAGACACTGTGGTGAAAATTTGGTAAATTTTGAACAATTCCTTCATACTTTTTCACATATTCAGTAATAAAGTGTGCACTGTTTAAAATTTAAAGAGACAGTAACGTTTTTTGTTTAAAACGGTTTTTGTACTTTGTTGACAAGTTTAAGCCTGTTTAACATGTCTGTACTTTCAGATAAGCTATGTTCTATATGTATGAAAGTCAATGTGTCTCCCCCTTCAAAATTGTGTGAGGATTGTGCCATAGCGTCCAAACAAAGTATGGACAGTACTGCCACAAATAGTAAAGTTGCCCAAGATGATTCATCAGATGAAGGGAGTAGACATAGTTCTACATCATCTCCTTCTGTGTCTATACCAGTTTTGCCCACGCAGGAGGCCCCTAGTACTTCTAGCGCGCCAATGCTTATTACTATGCAACAATTGACGGCTGTAATGGATAACTCCATAGCAAATATTTTATCCAAAATGCCTGCATATCAGAGAAAGCGCGATTGCTCTGTTTTAAACACTGAAGAGCAGGAGGGCGCTGATGATAATTGCTCTGTCATACCCTCACACCAATCTGAAGGGGCCATGAGGGAGGTTTTGTCAGATGGGGAAATTTCAGATTCAGGTAGAATTTCTCAACAGGCTGAACCTGATGTTGTGACATTTAAATTTAAATTAGAGCATCTCCGCGCACTGCTTAAGGAGGTGTTATCTACTCTGGATGATTGTGACAACCTGGTCATTCCAGAAAAATTATGCAAGATGGACAAGTTCCTAGAGGTTCCGGTGCACCCCGACGCTTTCCCTATACCCAAGCGGGTGGCGGACATAGTGAATAAGGAGTGGGAGAAGCCCGGCATACCTTTTGTCCCCCCTCCTATATTTAAGAAATTATTTCCTAGACCCCACAAAGGACTTATGGCAGACAGTCCCTAAGGTCGAGGGGGCAGTTTCTACTCTAAACAAGCGCACTACTATCCCTATCGAGGATAATTGTGCTTTCAAAGATCCTATGGATAAAAAATTGGAGGGTTTTCTTAAAAAGATTTTTGTACAGCAAGGTTACCTCCTGCAACCCATTTCGTGCATTGTTCCTGTCTCTACAGCAGCGTGGTTCTGGTTCGAGGAACTAGAAAAGTCGCTCAGTAGAGAGACTCCGTATGAGGAGGTTATGGACAGAGTTCACACACTCAAGTTGGCTAATTCTTTTATTTTAGATGCCGCTTTGCAATTAGCTAGATTAGCGGCGAAAAATTCAGGGTTTGCAATTGTGGCGCGCAGAGCGCTTTGGCTAAAGTCTTGGTCAGCGGATGTATCTTCCAAGACAAAATTACTTAATATCCCCTTCAAGGGTAAAACTCTCTTTGGGCCAGAATTGAAAGAGATCATTTCAGACATCACTGGGGGAAAGGGCCACGCCCTCCCACAAGATAGGCCTTTCAAAGCCAAGAATAAGTCTAATTTTCGTTCCTTTCGCAATTTCAGGAACGGACCGGCCTCTAACTCTGCATCCTCTAAACAAGAGGGTAATGCTTCTCAAACCAAACCAGCCTGGAAACCGATGCAAGGCTGGAACAAGGGTAAGCAGGCCAAGAAGCCTGCTGCTGCTAACAAAACAGCATGAAGGAGTAGCCCCCGATCCGGGACCGGATCTAGTAGGGGGCAGACTCTCTCTCTTCGCTCAGGCTTGGGCAAGAGATGTTCAGGATCCCTGGACACTAGAAATAGTTTCTCAGGGTTATCTTCTGGAATTCAAGGAACTACCCCCAAGGGGAAGGTTTCACATGTCTCATTTATCCTCAAACCAAATAAAGAGACAGGCATTCTTACATTGTGTAGAAGACCTGTTAAAGATGGGAGTGATACACCCAGTTCCAACGGCGGAACAAGGAATGGGATTTTACTCAAATCTGTTTGTAGTTCCCAAAAAAGAGGGAACTTTCAGACCAATTCTGGATTTAAAGATCCTAAACAAATTTCTCAGAGTACCATCGTTCAAAATGGAAACCATTCGAACGATTCTACCTACAATCCAGGAAGGTCAATTTATGACTACCGTGGATCTAAAGGATGCGTATCTACATATTCCTATCCACAAAGAACATCATCAGTTCCTAAGGTTCGCCTTTCTGGACAAACATTTCCAGTTTGTGGCCCTCCCATTCGGGTTAGCCACGGCTCCAAGGATTTTCACAAAGGTACTCGGGTCCCCTCTAGCGGTTCTGAGACCAAGGGGCATTGTAGTAGTACCTTACTTGGACGACATCCTAATTCAAGCGTCGTCTCTTTCAAAGGCAAAGGCTCACACAGACATCGTTTTGGCCTTTCTCAGATCTCACGGATGGAAGGTGAACATAGAAAAAAGTTCCCTGTCTCCGTCAACAAGAGTTCCCTTCTTGGGAACAATAATAGATTCTTTAGAAATGAGGATTTTCCTGACAGAAGTCAGAAAGTCAAAACTTCTAAACGCTTGTCAAGTTCTTCATTCTATTCCTCGTCCTTCCGTAGCTCAGTGCATGGAAGTAGTAGGGTTGATGGTTGCAGCAATGGACATAGTTCATTTTGCGCGAATTCATCTAAGACCATTACAACTGTGCATGCTGAAACAGTGGAATGGGGACTATACAGACTTGTCTCCAGTGATTCAAGTAGATCAGAAGACCAGAGACTCACTCCGTTGGTGGCTAGCCCTGGACCACCTGTCCCAGGGAATGAGCTTCCGCAGACCAGAGTGGGTCATCGTCACGACCGACGCCAGTCTAGTGGGCTGGGGCGCGGTCTGGGAATCCCTGAAAGCTTAGGGACTATGGTCTCGGGAAGAGTCTCTTCTCCCGATAAACATTCTGGAACTGAGAGCGATATTCAATGCTCTCAGGGCTTGGCCTCAACTAGCAAAGGCCAGATTCATAAGATGCCAATCAGACAACATGACGACTGTTGCTTATATCAATCATCAGGGGGGAACAAGGAGTTCCCTGGCGATGAAAGAAGTGACCAAAATAATAAAATGGGCGGAGGATCACTCCTGCCACCTATCTGCGATCCACATCCCAGGTGTGGAAAACTGAGAGGCGGATTATCTGAGTCGTCAGACATTCCATCCGGGGGAGTGGGAACTCCACCCGGAGATCTTTGCCCAGTTGACTCAATTATGGGGCATTCCAGATATGGATCTGATGGCATCTCGTCAGAACTTCAAGGTTCCTTGCTACGGGTCCAGATCCAGGGATCCCAAGGCGGCTCTAGTGGATGCACTAGTAGCGACCTTCAACCTAGCCTATGCGTTTCCACCGTTTCCTCTCATTCCCAGGCTGGTAGCCAGGATCAAGCAGGAGAGGGCCTCTGTGATCTTGATAGCTCCTGCGTGGCCACGCAGGACTTGGTATTGCAGACCTGGTGAATATGTCATCGGTTCCACCATGGAAGCTACCTTTGAGACAGGATCTTCTTGTACAGGGTCCATTCGAACATCCAAATCTGGTCTCCCTCCAGCTGACGGCTTGGAAATTGAACGCTTGATTTTATCAAAGCGCGGGTTTTCAGATTCTGTGATAGATACTCTAGTTCAAGCCAGAAAACCGGTAACTAGAAAATTTACTATAAAATATGGAAAAGATATATCTGCTGGTGTGAATCCAAGGGATTCTTATGGAATAAGATCAAAATCCCTAAGATCCTTTCCTTTCTACAAGAGGGTTTGGATAAAGGATTATCAGCGAGTTCTCTAAAGGGACAGATTTCTGCTTTATCTGTCTTATTACACAAACGACTGGCAGCTGTGCCAGATGTTCAAGCATTTGTTCAGGCTCTGGTTAGAATCAAGCCTGCTTACAGACCTTTGACTCCTCCCTGGAGTTTAAATCTAGTTCTTTCAGTTCTTCAAGGGGTTCCGTTTGAACCTCTACATTCCATAGATATTAAGTTGTTATCTTGGAAAGTTTTGTTTTTGGTTGCTATTTCTTCTGCTAGAAGAGTTTCTGAGTTATCTGCTCTGCAGTGTTCTCCGCCCTATCTGGTGTTCCATGCAGATAAGGTTGTTTTGCGTACTAAGCCTGGTTTTCTTCCAAAGGTTGTTTCTAACAAGAATATTAACCAGGAGATAGTTGTACCTTCTTTGTCTCCGAATCCAGTTTCAAAGAAGGAACGTTTGTTACACAATTTAGACGTAGTCCGTGCTCTAAAATTCTATTTAGAAGCTACAAAAGAGTTCAGACAAACTTCTTCTCTGTTTGTCGTCTATTCTGGTAAAAGGAGAGGTCAAAAAAGCGACTTCTACCTCTCTTTCCTTTTGGCTTAAAAGCATCATCCGGACGGCAGCCTCCTGAAAGAATCACAGCTCACTCCACTAGGGCTGTGGCTTCCACATGGGCCTTCAAGAACGAGGCTTCTGTTGATCAGATATGTAAGGCAGCGACTTGGTCTTCACTGCACACTTTTGCCAAATTTTACAAATTTGATACTTTTGCTTCTTCAGAGGCTATTTTTGGGAGAAAGGTTTTGCAAGCCATGGTGCCTTCTGTTTAGGTAACCTGATTTGCTCCCTCCCTTCATCCGTGCAAGCTTTGGTATTGGTTCCCACAAGTAAGGATGACGCCGTGGACCAGACACACCAATGTTGGAGAAAACAGAATTTATGCTTACCTGATAAATTACTTTCTCCAACGGTGTGTCCGGTCCACGGCCCGCCCTGGTTTTTTAATCAGGTTTGATGAATTATTTTCTCTAACTACAGTCACCACGGCACCCTATAGTTTCTCCTGTTTTTTCCTCCTGTCCGTCGGTCGAATGACTGGGGTGGGCGGAGCCTAGGAGGGACTATATGGCCAGCTTTTGCTGGGACTCTTTGCCATTTCCTGTTGGGGAAGAGATATTTCCCACAAGTAAGGATGACGCCATGGACCGGACACACCGTTGGAGAAAGTAATTTATCAGGTAAGTATAAATTCTGTTTTTTAAAGTTATTGTCTCAGGGAGGCTACCAGGGCTCAGATGTTGTGGGCACCTATTGGGTGAGCTGAGAGACATAGATTTGTAAGTTTTTATATTTTATTTCACAATAAACGTGTTATACTTTAAACACTGGAGTGGTATCCCTTCCATGTTTGATTGTGGACTGCCGTGGGAAAGTGAAACAATCTCTCCTGTTGGACAGGCTTTCCAGACGTCACTGAGGGAGGTTATCTGAGGAACAAACTCCATGGTTGTATACAACCTGATGCGCACATCATACAGAACGATCCTGTGAGTAATACCCAGGGAAGGGGGTTTTGATAATTGATAACTACCAAACAGATTACACTTAGAGCGTGCTGCACTTCTCTTTTTTCATATTTTTCAAGGATCCTATGGATAAGAAATTAGAGGGTCTACTAAAGAAATTATTTGTTAATCAGGGATTTCTTTTACAACCTACGGCTTCCATTGTTCCAGTAACTACTGCAGCAGCTTTTTGGTTTGAGGCTCTAGAAGAGTCTCTTAAGGTTGAGACTCCATTAGATGACATTCTAGATAGAATTAAGGCTCTTAAGCTAGCTAATTCTTTTATTACTGATGCCGCTTTTCAAATTGCTAAATTAGCGGCAAAAAATGCAGGATTTGCTATTTTAGCATGTAGAGCATTGTGGCTCTAATCTTGGTCTGCTGATGTGTCATCAAAACATAAGCTTTTAGCTATTACCTTTAAAGGTAAGACCATTTTTGGGCCAGAATTGAAGGAGATCATTTCTGATATTACAGGAGGTAAGGCCCATGCCCTACCTCAGGATAGGTCGGTTAAATGAGGGGTAAACAGAATAATTTTCGTTCCTTTTGGAACTTTAAAGGAGGACCCCCCGCTTCTTCTTCTTCCACAAAGCAGCATGAAGGGGTGGCCCCTGATCCGGGACCGGATCTAGTAGGGGCAGACTTTCTTTCTTTGCTCAGGCTTGGGCAAGAGATGTTCAGGATTCCTGGGCACTAGAAATAGTGACCCACGGTTATCAAGTGAATTCAAGGATTTCCTCCCAAGAGGGAGATTTCATCTTTCAAAATTATCTGCAAACCAGATAAAGAGAGAGGCGTTCTGACGCTGTGTAAAAGACCTTTTTTACTATGGGAGCAATCTGTCCTGTTCCAAAATTGGAACAGGGAAAGGGGTTTTACTCAAACCTATTTGTGGTCCCCAAAAAAGAGGGAATGTTCAGACCATTTTGGACCTCAAGTGTCTAAACAAATTTCTAAGAGTTCCATCATTCAAGATGGAGACAATTCGAACAATTTTGCCAATGATCCAGGAGGGTCAATATATGACTACCGTGGATTTGAAGGATGCTTACCTTCATATTCCAATCCACAAAGATCATCATCGGTTTCTAAGGTTTGCCTTCTTGGACAAACATTATCAGTTTGTGGCTCTTCCTTTCCGGTTGGCCACAGCACCCAGAATCTTCACAAAGGTTCTAGGGTCTCTGTTGGCGGTTCTCAGACCACAAGGGATAGCGGTGGCGCCTTATCTGGACGATATTCTGATTCAGGCGTCAACATATAATCTGACAAAATCTCACACAGACACAGTGTTGTCTTTTCTGAGAACTCACAGCTGGAAGGTGAACATAGAGAAGAGTTCACTTGTTCCACAGACAAGGGTTCCTTTCTTGGGAACTCTGATAGACTCAGTAGCCATGAAAGTATTTCTGACAGAGGTCAGAAAATCAAAGATTTTGAATACTTGCAGAGCACTTCTGTCCATTCCTCGGCCATCAGTGGCTCAGTGTATGGAGGTAATCGCATTAATGGTAGCAGCAATGGACATCATTCCGTTTGCTCGCTTTCATCTCAGACCACTGCAACTGTGCATGCTTGGTCAGTGGAATGGGGATTATGCAGATTTATCTCCAAAGATAATTCTGGATCAAGAGACCAGAAACTCTCTTCTTTGGTGGTTGTCGCCAGATCATCTGTTCCAGGGGACTTGTTTCCGCAGACCATCATGGGTGATAGTGGCAACAGGTGCCAGCCTTCTGGGCTGGGGTGCAGTTTGGAACTCCCTGAAGGCTCAGGGTGTTTGGACTCAGGTGGAGTCTCTACTTCCAATCAATATTCTGGAACCGAGAGCAATATTCAATGTGCTTCAGGTGTGGCCTCAGTTGGTTTCAGACAAATTCATCAGATTGCAGTCGGATAACATAACTACTGTGGCAGTTGTCATTCATCAGGGGGGAACAAGGAGTTCCTTAGCGATGATAGAAGTATCCAAGATAATCAGTTGGGCAGAGGCCCACTCTTGTCATCTGTCAGCGATCTACATCCCAGGGGTAGAGAACTGGGAAGCAGATTTTCTAAGTCGACAGACTTTTCATCCGGGGGAGTGGGAACTTCACCCGGAGGTATTTGTCTCATTGATTCTCAGATGGGGCAGACCGGAATCTTCACAAAGGTTCAAAGGTTCTATTGGATTTGATGGCATCTCGTCAGAATGCCAAGCTTCCAAGATACGGATACCGGTCAAGGGATCCTCAGGCCGAATTGATAGATGCCTTGGTTGTTCAGCCTAGCTTATGTGTTTCCGCCATTTCCTCTCCTCCCACGCGTGGTTGCTCGAATCAAACAGGAGAGAGCTTCAGTGATCCTGATAGCGCCTGCGTGGCCACGCAGGATTTGGTATGCGGATCTAGTGGACATGTCCTCTCTGCCACCGTGGAAACTTCCGTTGAGACAGGACCTTCTCATTCATGGTCCTTTCCAACATCCAAATCTAATTTCTCTGCAACTGACTGCATGGAGATTGAACGCTTGATTTTATCGAAGCGAGGATTCTCTGGTTCAGTTATCAATACTTTGATACAGGCTAAAAAGCCTGTCACTAGAAAAATCTATCATAAAATATGGCGTAAATATCTTTATTGGTGTGAATCTAAGGGTTACTCATGGAGTAAAGTTAAGATTCCTAGGATTTTTTCTTTTCTCCAAGAAGAATTGGAGAAAGGGTTATCAGCAAGTTCCTTAAAGGGACAAATTTCAGCTTTGTCAATTCTGTTTCACAAACGTTTGGCAAATGTATCAGATATTTGTCTTGTCTTTTTGTCAGGCTCTATCTAGAATTAAGCCTGTATTTAGACCTATTACTCCTCAATGGAGTTTGAATTTAGTTCTTCGAGTTCTACAAGGGGTTCCGTTTGAACCTATGCATTCCATAGATATTAAACTATTATCTTGGAAAGTTCTGTTTTTGGTTGCTATTTCTTCTGCTCGAAGAGTTTCTGAGCTTTCAGCATTACAGTGTGATTCGCTTTATCTCATATTTCATTCTGATAAGGTGGTTTTTCGTACCAAACCAGGGTTCCTTCCTAAGGTTACATATACTAGCCGACCGGGGGTTCTTAGCACTTAAAAACTGCCATGATGGAAGTTATTTTTCAGATGGCACTTTCTTTACCTTATCCGATAGATGGCGAGTCTCCTCTGCTGTGTTATGTCACACAGCAGAGAGGCTTCACATTCTGTTTTTAAAGCCTTTATTAAGGAACCGGATGGGTATTATGTTAGTTTCTCTGACTAGTTAGTCTCTCATCCAGTGGCAAATAGACACCTCAGCAGGACTTAGCTGAGGTCTGGGGATGTTTGAAGGTCAATTTGTTAATACATTACATGTTACACACTTAATTTTTTTTTTTTTGCAAACATAAAGCAGTTGATTTTATTTTTTAAAGACACAGTAACATCAAAAATTTGTGTTGATCAAGCTGTGAATACAGCGGTCCAGGAGGCCCTTCAACATGTGAATTAACATATTGGATTTTAATGAAATAGATGTTAAGCAGTTAGGACGTTGCTCTTAACATTTAAAGGCACAGTAACTCTAGTTAGGATATTCAATTTATTTTTTATTAAAATGTGTGAATGAAAGATATTACATATTCATTATGCTGTGATAATGACTTTTCTATTCTTCGTGTATGGAGAGGATTTTACAGGTCAGTGATAAACATCCTTTTCCGGGCCAACATTGCCTCAGATGCTGTTAAAAGATAAGATGCATTATTAAAAAATGTTCTATACATTCTGCAGCCTTCTCAAGTGTCCTAAAAACTTAGCGTCCATTCAACCAGTGCCCTGCGCTTCCTCCACGGCTCCTCCTGGAGTTACCTTGCAAGACATTGCTTCCCTTTTTTTTACTAGACAGTCTCTAGTGCGTTGTCGGCTTTTCCCATGCTGCAGGGAGAGCGCAAGAGGAAAAATAAACATTCATTGAGCGAGGTTCCTGTCACGGTTGTTACTATCTCAGAAGTCCCCTCCCAGATGTGAGGAAGAGGATACCTCGGTAGCATCTGAGGATAAAATCTCAGTTTCTGACAGTATAATTCCTCCTGCTGTTACTGAAGTTGTATCTTTCAGGTTTAAGCTAGAACACCTCTGTCTGTTACTTAAGGAGGTTTTAGCTACTTAGGACGATGACACCATGGTGGTTGTCAATATTAGGTTGTACCAAGATCATTGCTAAAGAATGGGAGAGAAGGGTACCCCTTTTTTTCTCCATTTCCTATATTTGGAAGAGATTTTTACCCATAGCAGACTCTTTCAAGGAGTTCCGTCAGTCGGTACCCAAGGTGGAAGGGACAATTTCCACGCTAGCCGGGAGTCCTACTTTTCCCATAGAGGATAGTTGTTCCTTTAAGGATCCTAGGGATAAGAGGTTAGAGGGGTTGCTCAATAATGGCAACCTATGACTTGTAATGCCAATGTCATGTATGCGGCAGCATACTGGTTCATAAGTTGCCTGGTTCCATTCGAACAGACACTCCCTTCTAAGAAATCCAGGATAAGATAACGGCCTTTAAGTCGGTCATCTCCTTTCTTACAGCTGCTTCCCTTCAAGTATTTAGCGGGGAGCTAAGATTTCAGGCTTACCATATTGGCTCACATTATGGTTAAGATTACTTTTTTGTTCCTTTTAAGATTTCAAGGGAATCCTTCTACTTCTTCCTCTGAGCAGGAGGGAGGTTTTGGCTTTCAAGAATGTTTGGAGCCAGATAAGAGGCAAGGTGGCCTTACACTGGGTAAGAGACCTCTCCGACCTGGGAGTGAGTTCCTGTTCCGAATCAGGAACGGAGTTTGGAATTTAATTCTAATATGGTAGTGGTTCCAAAAAAATAGGGAAGCTTCAGTACTATTTTAGATCTCTAGAGTCTAATCAAATTTTAGATTTCAAGAGTCTAATCAGATTCCTAAGTGTACCGTCCTTCAAGGTGGAAACTATTTGTTCCATTTTCCTTTTGATTCAGGTTCATTTTATGACGGCGGATTTAACGGACGCGTGTTTGCATTTTCACATTCACAGGCAAACACTTCCAATTGTGGCTTAGCCCTTCGGCTTTGCCACAACTCCCAGAATTTTCTAATAGGAGTCTGGGTTTGTTATTGGCGGTGCTCAGTTACAGGGCATTGTTGGGGCGCCCTTTCTGGAAGACAGCCTAGTCCAGGCGCAATCTTTTCAAGCAAGATCTCACATGGAAATGTAGTTATCCCTCCTGTGATATCAAGGATGGAAGGTAAATTTGGTAAGGAGTTACTTAGTCACATGAACAAAGGTAACCTTCTTGGGAACCATTATAGATTCCCTATAAATGAAGTTTTTTCTGACAGAAGTCAGGAAATCAAAGATTTTCAATTCTTGTCTATTTCTTCAGTCCTCTCCTCTGCCATTAGTGGCTCAGTGCATGGAGGTATCGGGCTGATGATAGCGGCATGGGACATCATCCCGTTTGCTCGGTTCCTTCTCAGACCTTGGCAGTTTATCATGCTCAGGCTATGGAACGGAGATTATACAGATTTGTCTCCTCGAATATTACTGGAGCAGGAGACAAGGGATTTTCTTAAGGGTAGTTGTCTCTGGATCATCTCTTCCAGGGAACCTGCTTTCACAGACCATCTTGGGCGTCGGTGACAACAGACGCCAACCTTCTAGGATGGGGGGCAGTCTAGGGCCCCTTAAAGGCTTAGGGAGTTTTAGACTCAGAGTCTGTTCTTCCTATAATCATTCTGGAGCTGAGAGCGATCTTCAATGCTATTCTGGCATGGCCCAAGTTAGTCTCAGTCCAGTTTATCTGGTTCCAGTTGGACACATCTTCAGTTCATCAGGGAGAATGAGGAGTTCCTTAGCGATGACAGAGGTAACCATAATAATTCAGTGGACAGAGGCCCATTCTCGCTGTCTGTCGGCAAACCACATCCCAGGGGTGGACTCTGGGAGGTGGACTTCATGAACAGGCAGACCTTTCAACCGGGGAAGTGGGTACTCCATCCGGAAGTGTTTTCCAGCTTGATTCTCAAATGGGGTCAGCCGGAATTGGATCTCATGGCATCTCAGCATAATGCCAATCTTCCGAGGTATGGGTCAAGGTCCAGGGACCCTCAGGTGGTACTGTTAGACGCCCTGGCGGTACTTTGGACTTTCAGTCTAGCATACCTTTTTCCTCCGTTTGCTCTTCTTCCTCGGGTCATTGCTCAAATCAAGCAGGAGAAGGTGTTGGTGATCCTCATTGCACCGGCTTGGCCTTGAAGGATTTGGTATGCAGATCTGGTGGACATGTCATCTCTGCCACTGTGGAGACTTCCATTGAGGGAAGGAAATTCAAATCTAGCTGATGCTGACTTCTTGGAGATTGAACGCTTCATTTTATTCAAGTGGGGTTTTTCAGATTCGGTCATAGAGACCATGATTCATGCTCGTAAGCCTGTAACTAGAAGGATTTACCATAAGATATGGCGTAAATATTTCTATGGGTGTGAATCCAAGGGCTACTCATGGAGTCCTAGATTTTTGTCTTTTCTCCAAGAGGGTTCGGAGAAAGGTTTATCGGCAAGTTCCCTAAAGGGTAGGATCTCTACCCTATCTATTTTGTTACACAAACTTCTGGCAGATGTTCAATCATTTTGTCAGGCCTTGGTTAGGATCAGGCCTGTGTTTAAACCAGTTACTCCTCCATGGAGTCTTAATTTAGTTCTCAACGTTCTTCAACGGGCTTTATTTGAGCCTATGTATTCCTTAGATATTACGTTTTTATCTTGGAAAGTTTTATTTCTTGTTGCTAATTCTTCTGCTCGTAGAGTATTGAACTCTCGGCATTACAGTATGAGTCACTTTTCCTTATTTTCCATTCAGATAAGGTAGTTTTACGTACTAAATTAGGATTTCTTCCTATGGTTGTTTCTGATCGGAACATTAATCAGGAGATTGTTGTTCCTTCTTTGCGTCCTAATCCTTCTTCTCAGAAAGAACGACTTATGCACAATTTGGACGTGGTCCGTGCTTTAAGGTTTTACCTGCAGGTGACTAAGGACTTTCATCAGTCTTTTTCTTGGTTTGTGATTTTCTCAGGAAAACGTAGGAGACAGAAAGATACGGCTACTTCTCTTTCTTTTTGGCTGATGAGTATCATGCGTTTTACAAATGGGACTGCTGGACAGCAGTCTCCTGAGAGAGTTAAGGCTCATTCCACGAGGGCTGTTGCTTCCTCATGGGCATTCAAAAATTAAGCTTCTGTGGATCAGATTTGCCAGGCTGCAACTTGGTCCTCTCTTCACGCTTTTTCAAAGTTCTACAAATTTGGCACTTTTGCCTCGGCTGACGCCGCTTTTGGGAGTAAGGTTTTTCAAGCAGTGGTGTCTTCAGTTTAGGTTCCCGGTCTTGTCCCTCCTGTATCATCTGTGTACTCTAGCTTGGGTATTGAATCCCATTAGTAATTAAGATGATCCGTGGACTCATTGTGTCATAAACAAGAAAAGAAAATGTATGCTTACCTGATAAATGTATTTCTTTTTTGACACAATGAGTCCACGGCCCACCCTGTTCTTGGAAGACAGGTTGTTGGTTCTTATAAACTTCAGACACCTCTGCACCTTGGTTTTTCCTTTCTATCCTTAACTTCGGTCGAATGACTGGAGTGGGAGGGAAGGGAGGAGCTATTTAACAGCTTTGCTGTGGTGCTCTTTGCCGCCTCCTGCAAACCAGGAGGTGAATATCTCATTAGTAATTAAGATGATCTGTGTACTCATTGTGTCAAAAAAGAAATACATTTATCAGCAGGTAAACATAAATTTTCTTTCATGTAATTGGCAAGAGTCCATGAGCTAGTGACATATGGGATATACAATCCTACCAGGAGGGGCAACGTTTCCCAAACCTCAAAATGCCTATAAATACACCCCTCACCACACCCACAATTCAGTTTTACAAACTTTGCCTCCTATGGAGGTGGTGAAGTAAGTTTGTGCTAAGATTTTTACGTTGATATGCGCTTCTCAGCATTGTTGAAGCCCGATTCCTCTCAGAGTACAGCGAATGTCAGAGGGACATGAAAGGATTATCACTTATTTGAATACGATGATTTGCCTAACGGGGGTCTATTTCATAGGTTCTCTGTTATCGGTCGTAGAGATTCATATCCTACCTCCCTTTTCAGATCGACAATATTCTCTCAATTTACCATTACCTCTACTAATAACTGTTTTAGTACTGGTTTGGCTATCTCCTATATGTGGATGGGTGTCTTTTGGTAAGTATGTTTTTTATTACTTAAGACACCTCAGCTATGGTTTGGCACTTTATGCATTTATATAAAGTTCTAAATATATGTATTGTACTTATATTTGCCATGAGTCAGGTTCATGTATTTCCTTCAGCAGACTGTCAGGTTCATATTTGGGGAATTTAAACATTTTAAGAAATGTATTTCTTACCTGGGGTTTTAGTCTTTTTTTCAATTGACTACTTCTTGCTATTGCGGGTATTAGGCCCGCGGGTGCGTCAAATGCTAAACTTTATTGCGTCATTTTTTATGTGAAAAATTTTTTGTGCGGAAAAAGATGTTTATGGCGCATCTTCGTAATTTCCAGCGTCATACGTGATGCTGAGACCTTTCACACGGCGGCGTCATTAGTGACGCGAGTGTGTCATTTCCGGTTATTTTTGGCTCCAAAAAAGTTTACGTTACGTTGTGCGTCATACTTGGCGCCAAAATTTTTTCATTATTTCAATACCCCATTGAGGTTTGCCTCTTGCTTTTTTCTCTATCAGAGGCCTATGCTTTTGCATTTTTTCCCATTCCTGAAACTGTCATATAAGGAAATAGATAATTTTGCTTTATATGTTGTTTTTTCTCTTACATTGAGCAAGATGTCCCAATCTGATCCTGCCTCAGAAGTTTCTGCTGGAACATTGCTGCCTGACATCGGTTCTACCAAAGCTAAGTGATTTGTTGTAAAAGTGTAGAAATGATTCCACCAAATGTCATTTGTAATAGTTGTCATGATAAACTTTTACATGCAGATAGTGTTTCCATCAGTAATAGTACATTGCCAGTTGCAGTTCCTTCAACTTCTAATGTACTTGATATACCTGTAAATTTTAAAGAATTTGTTTCTGATTCTATTTTGAAGGCTTTGTCTACATTTCCACCTTCTAATAAACGTAAAAGGTCTTTTAAAACTTCTCATTTAGCTGATGAAATTTCAAATGACCAGCAACATAATAATTTATCCTCTTCTGATGAGGATCTATCTGATTCAGAAGATCCTTCCTCAGACATTGACACTGACAAATCTATATATTTATTTAAAATAGAGTTTATGCGTTCTTTATTAAAAGAAGTGTTAATTACTTTGGATATTGAGGTAACCAGTCCTATTGACGTTCAGTCTAAATTTTAAGTT